>NW_018165518.1:121822-137218 GCF_001263595.1 Phalaenopsis equestris
GCCGGTGATTATGCGGATGGCGTGGTCGGGGGAGATGATGCGGTACGATCTGTCTGCGTTAAAAAGGATATTTTGCGGAGGGGCGCCGTTGCCGGAGGAAGCGGCGGAGAGGTTCTCGTCGAGGTTCCGAGGGGTCTCGCTTTGCCAGGTCCAGTTTTTTATTTTTTTTTTTAGGAGGATTTTACTAGCTTGCCAATAATGGGGTGCAAGGGAGTCAGTGTCCATAAGTGGCTTGTGAATTGATGAAAAATATTATATCTAGATCTATTCGGAGTCTAATGATAAGAGCGTCACTTATGCTCCATTATTTTTAATGCTGACCAATATAAATATATTGTGGTGGGGCCCACTTAACACGTGATGCCCTATCATTGAACTCCAATAAAAAATTATGTTAAGAATTCTAATGTAATATTTTCTCTGTGAATTGAGCTAATAGCAAGTCAAATTTAATTTAACCCAGGTCGCCACATTAGCTCTTGAGCCGATCACTTGAAAACAAAAAATCTTATTCAAAAATACATATTTAAAAGATATTAACCTTTAAGATTTTATTTTAAGGCGTCAAAAATATTTAAATAATAATATTTTGTATTTTATATTAAGAGATTTTTTATTATTTTTATACTAATTACTTATTCTATATACCATTTTATTATAAAATTATCTTAAATTATTAATATTTTCTCTTTTTTATAATAAACAAATCCTTCGTACTCATAGATTAAGACTCGTTTGCACCCATAATCTAATATTTAAGCATTAATTTATATAAAATATCATCTTGCATATGCAAGAGAAGATTTAATTTACTTTTATAAATTATAATGTCCATTTTAGAAACATATTTCTGAAAAATGTTTAGGAAAATCTAGAATATGCAATTAATGATTTATGTAGAAAAGTATTTTAGAGAGTTTACAGTGTGAAATAAAAATAGAATTTCTCCCATCTTTCTCAGCATTTCTCCTATATTTCTTTTAATTTGTTTTTCTCTTCTTTCTTGTCATCACCTCATTCAATGCTTACTTGACAAAAAATTTGGTGTAAATTTCTTAAATAAGTATAATACTTTCTATTTCCAATTTCACATAAATATATCAATTTTTTACAACTTTAAATTGTTATGAATGCAGTTAAATTAATATAAGTGTCTTTATTATATTTTTAAAAATTTTATTATTTATTCATCAACAAAAAAAACTCACATGCTTAAGCAAGAATCTAGATGTATATTGTACTTAAATAATTTTTTTAGAGGCGTGTTTGAGACTACCTAAATCCTATTTTTGTCAAATTTATAATTGAATTGAACCACTCAACAAGATAAATCTAATCAGAATCTAAACAAGTTCAGATCAAATATTTGAAGTATAATTAAAAATGTTGAGACATTAATTGATGGATCAATTAATCTTTAATTTTTGCTTGTTTATAATTAAAATTAAGCTTCTCAGCAAGATGAATTAAATGATCCTAGTTACAGAAGTTTAATGTGATGAGGACACTTAAAACACTCAATAATACTTTTTAATCAAATAGATTGATGTGAGTTGTCGAATGTAATAATCTACATCTTGAAGGTATTATTGAGTTTGCTCTCCCAAAATATAAAAAATAGAGCCTCACTTTTAATATATGGGAAATCTAGACTGGAGATTAGAGATAGAGGTCTAAAGTATCCTTGATCCCTATTTGACCACCATTATTAGATCGTTGCTTAAACAACACGATTAGATGACACCCTTATTTCGTCACGACCTAACTATTATTGTGAATAGTTATTACATTAACTATCATTATCGAATAGCTAATACTTTGCTACAAATTTCAAGTGGCCCCCTCTCAATTTTCACAATCGGACTGTAGTATTTTAACCAATACCATTAGATCATTGTTGTTTGATTATCATTGTTATAAAATTTAGGGCGAAACAATCACAAAATCAACACAAACCAAAAGAAGAACATAGAGATTTAACGAGGTTCGACAAAGATGCTTACATCCTCGGGAGCAAGCGACAAATTTCACTATTTCAGATGGGGAGTTAAGTTACATACCCAAGGGTTACACATATATATAGACTAAAAAACCCATAGATAAATTATATATATATAGACATATAAAAAACCCATAGATAAATTACCAACACACCCTTACTCCCCCAACCCACTAATCCAAGAGACACATCTTCACACGAAGAGACACACCTCTCCAATTTCAAGAGAATCTAAATTCCTGGCATATGAGTTATACCTAACAATTCTCCACCTTGGAGAATATACAGTCCCTCAGGAGAAAATACATTATGGAGTTTCTTACACCGTGCGTTGGCCAACCATGCTAACTAGGAACTGCTAACATTCAATAAGTTCAAGTCACCCAAGAACTTGTTGAAAATATTTGGCTTGGTCAACATACCTGCTGCATTTTTATCGTATTATCCGACAGAGTGCACTCCACTTATAATTGTACTCCCCAACAGTTGATAGATATTATCATCGGGTTTCGTAACCCGTAATGTCTTCAAAAAATTCTTTGTGTCAACAATTCTTTCACCTTTGTTTGCAACAATCTGAAGTTCTCTGTTCTGCCAAATTTCACTATCTCGAATTTTGCACCATACATTGTCATTCAAATTTAATCCTACAGCGAGTTTTACCTGCCTGGTATGAAACAAAACACACACCACAAATAAAATTTTCTTTGTTATTTTGCAGCAATTTCCCGCAGTTTCCAGTGATTCGTGAATCAAATTTTTTCACATGAAACTCATTTCCTATTCGCACAAAAATTCAACTGAAATACTGCGGATACCAGTCGAACTCCACCTGTCACAATTTCTCCTGCGACAAACCTGCAAACTTCACCTGTCACAACTCCTACGACAAACTTGCGAACTTCGTTGGCCGAGCACCTGTAAACTTCACCTGTCACAACTCCTACGACAAACTTGCAAACTTCGTTGCTCCGACAAACTTGCGAGCTTCGTTGGCCGAGCACCTGCCGCAACTCCTCGTGCGACAAACTTGCAAGCACTTGCCGCAACTCCGCGTGCAACAAACTTGCAAACTCTGCTGGCCGAGCACCACCTGTCGCAACCGCACCTGCCACAACTCTTTGTGCGACAAACTTGCGAACTCCGCTGGCCGAGCACCACCTGTCACAACTGCACCTGCTGCAACTTCTGCGACAAACTTGGGAACGTATGTCGCAACTCATGCGAGAAACTTGTGAACTCTGCTGGTCGAGCACCACCTGTTGCAACTGCACATGTTCGCAATAACTACACGCGAACTCTTGTTCACGAACTCCACCTCGCCTAACGCCGAGAAGGTTCGTGAACTGTCGCTCCTCGAAGCCACGACGCCGCCTCTACCGGGAACTCCCCAAAGCAGAACTAGCCAAACTACCACAACTCTTTATCTGAACTGCTTCGCATCTGTTCGTTCACGCGAGCCCGCCTCGCTTGCGAACAATCCACAATATTTGCGTACTAATCATGTTCTCCACTGAACTCCTCTCTTCTATGAAACAGCCTCCCCTCCTTCTCGCGCGTCACTTCAGCAAAATAATTTGGTCCAGCACAACACAAGAATGAAAATTTCCTTTTCTTCCTTGCCTCTGCCTGCAGCCACAGAAAGTGCACTCTTTGCCCAGGCTAACTTCCAGGAACTAAGCCCCAAGGGAAAAGCCCCAAGGGAAATTCCTCTGGCAGGCACTTCCAAGCTGACTTCCAGGAATAAAGGAATTAACCCCCAAGAGATTCCTCTAGTGCAAATAAAAAACTCCAGATTACTTTTCCTCGCGGTTCCCGTAACTCTGCTGCCTCCAACTGCGACAGCCGCTTCGCACCTGTTCACGAGTGCGAATCCGAAGCCTGTCGCCTTAGTCCACTGCGAACTACTCCTGCGATTCCCTCGCGGTGGATAATCCCGTTCTTTTGTCGGGCCGAATTCGCCGATTGTCACCAAACTCCTTCCCGGCGCTGCGACTGGCGAATATTCTTTCACGTGAAAATTTTGGCCTTAACTAGCGTGAACACCTCTGCGAAGCCTTCTGTTAGCAAATCTTTGTGAACCTCCTCCAAGCCTGCGGCGATTCGCAACCTTCTGTCCGAATGCCGATCACAAGTACAACCTCCGAGGAACTGCCGAAAAACCACCAGAACTTCTTCTCCTGCCAAATCCCAAAATCATTCTTCTTGCTTCCTGTGTCAATCTCCTCCACCCTAGAACGTCAACCTCGCTCTAATACCAATTGTTATGAAATTTAGGGAGAAGAAAAACAGGAATTGACACAAAACCATAAGAAGAACACAGAGATTTAAGCGAGCGATAAGTTTCACTATTTCAGAAGAGTTTGTAAATAATCAGCATAAAAAGTCTATTTAAGAAATTGTTTATATATATATATATATAACATAGATAAATAACCAAAACGCCCTCGCTCCCCCCAACTCACTAATCCAAGAGACATCGCTTCACACGAAGAGACACACCTCTTCATTCCAAGAGACACATCTCTTCATTCCAAGAGACACACCTCTCCAATTTCAAGAGACTCCAAATTCCTCGCATTTGGGCCATACCTAACAATCATAACTCACTTATAGTAATTTAATCACAATAACCTAATTATGGCCACCCAACTATATTCATATGACTAGCTATTTTATTGATGTTGCCTGATTATAATTAAAATCATCATCATTATACTATTACTTTCTTACCATTGTTCGCTTGATTATAATTGCTCGACCACTGTCATTGGGCTACGATTTTTTAATCATTTGACTACAATCTTCATATCGCCGATGCCTGGATACACTTATAAGATCGATGCACATTATTAATGAGTGGCATTGCCTATAGGACTGATGCATGCCAATGTTGAATGACTTTGCTTATAAGAATGATGCACGCCATTAAACCAATGCTGATATGTGCTAATTTTGTCACTTGTCATTGTTTATAAAACCAATGAACATCGTTATTGCTTGTCATCACGCCACTGACATAATTATTTTTTATAAAACATATACATATGGTTGACACAAATACTAAAGTCTACAAAAATTATTTCTTATCATTGACATTAACGTTGATGCACGAGATCATCAATAAGGCTAATATATGTCATTCACACTAAAATTATAATAAACTTCTTAGTCTCTTAACTTCTTTTCTGAAAGGACAACTTTTTAAGCTACTAACCTGCCAAATATTTAATTTTCAGCCCTTGTACCAATTATAAAGAGTACAATTGCTTAAAATTACGACCAGCCCATGCAAATATGGTTCATAGCAATGCTTATGTTGGCAATCAAATATATCGTATTGAGTACATGGATGGCAATCTAAATTTAATTTAATGCAGGGATATGGCTCGACGGAGGCAGGAGGGATTTCTAGGATGATTGATGCTAAAGAATGCCTGCAAAGAAGGTCGGCCGGCCGCCTTAGTGAGAACGTTGAAGCAAAAATTGTAGATCCCCTCACCGGAGAATCCTTGTCTGTAGGTCAGCATGGCGAGCTGGGTCAACATGGCGAGTTGTGGGTAAGAAGCCCTGTAATCATGAAAGGTATGTAATTGAATAGTCATCCCAAAATTAAAGTTAAAAACTTCTGATACAAGTGTTTCCATTTCAGGTTACGTCGGTGATGAGGAGGCCAATGCGAAGACACTTGATGCCCAAGGTTGGTTGAAGACTGGAGACCTGTGCTCCATTGATGAGAACGGCTACATTTACATTGTAGACAGGTTGAAGGAGCTGATAAAGTACAAAGCTTATCAGGTATTTCATATTTCGAAACACACTGTATGAGATACTGTTTGTTTCGTGCTAAAAGATTGGCTTGACTTCTGCTTAAACACAAAATTCAGTCTAATAATCATTTGATTTAAGCACAGTTTAAAATTTATCATTTAAAAAAAAAAAGTGTTACTTAACCTTTCTATTTAGGGGTTATTTGGTGGAGTGAATTTGAGGTTTATTGTAATTCTTTTGCAGGAATTTGAGAAAACTATGCATTTAATATGATGAATTATAAATATAATACAAAGTATAAATGAATTTGAAATTTACACCGTACTTCCTTTTGGCCGTATTTAGAATTCAACTAAATTTGAAGTTAGTTCACACCATAGTTTTGATTGAATTTAATTTGAAATAATTGTTACGTTCCCTAAAAACAAGAAAAGAAAAAATAAGACAAAAGCGAACCTGTGCAACTTTCATTAAGTGGCATTGATGGCCATCTAGGTTCCACCAGCTGAACTGGAACAAGTTCTTCAGTCTTTGCCGGAAATTATTGAAGCTGCTGTGATCCCGTAAGTCTTTTTATTTCTTGATAACTGCTTTCATAAAAATTTATTAAATGCATTCACTTTAGTTCCTTAATATTTTCTGCTCAAATGTAGATATCCACAAGAAGAAGTAGGACAGATACCTCTAGCATTTGTGGTGAGGCAACCCGGAAGCAAGATTAGTGAATTGGAGGTCATGGATTATGTTGCAAAGAAGGTATATTTAAAAAAAAGCACATATTTTTATACCAAAGATATAAATTAAATAACGTGCGATGTCTGTGCATGTTGTAAGCAGGTTGCGCCATATAAGAAGATACGCAAAGTTTTGTTTGTCAATTCGCTACCAAAGTCTGCAGCTGGAAAAGTCTTGAGAAAGGTATTGACTACCCATGCAACGTCTGCTGCAGTATCCCGGCTGTAATACTTTTGGTGGAAGACCCCAATAGGACCCTAACATGTTTCTAATGATTGCAAAATGTTACATAATGATTTGCGGTTGTGTATTCAATCAATCGGTCTGTATGGAATCAAAGAAACCAAGCTTATATATGTCAGAAGTGTCAATGAACAAAAATAGTGCTGTTTTCAGAGCAAATATCATTCCAACATTCGTTTAAGAAGAATGGTTGCTCTTTTTACAAAGCTGAAATGAAAACGGTAGCTCTTTTTACAAATTCTCTCGACGAAATGATAAATTCATTCGGTATAGGTGAAGAGCAATTCAACAATGCAAATGCGGTAGTGATGTCCATTATCCTCTTTTCTTAGGAATCAGAAAGAATTTGATAGCATTCTCAGAAATTAAAAAAAAAAAAAAAACATTTCAACGATAGTCAAGTTACATTTTTTAAGTTTAAAACTTCAACTTGAACAATGCTTACGTATAGCTATTACGAGAAGCTTATCACGTAAACTCCAGATAGATATGAATTGCCTTCATTTATAAACATCTGAGTATAAAGCCGACTCCTCCACTGGTCGAGCATTTGTCTTTAGAGTTGCCAGCTTAGTCTGAATCGGAGTAAGTTCGTAGTGGAATGTTGTTGTCGATGATTGGAAGTCCAAATGTGATGGTGCCTTTGAGGTATCGTAAGATACACTTAATGAGCTGGAAATGATAAAGTAGAGGGAGATGCATATGTTGTCATATGTAGTTTAAGACGAAGGCTATGTTGGGTCTAGTGATGGTAAGAAATAGAGGAGAGCAAATAAGTTGCAGATATTGTGTGATATTGGGAAGCTCTTGAAGTGAATTTTGGCCGGGATTGAGTTTGTGGGGGAGGAAGTAGAGACAGATTTGCACATACACCAAGTTGTTGCAGGAGGGAAGGAATGTAGGAGGATTGTGTGAGGTGGTAACCTTGTGATGTGCAGCGTTTGTTGATGCTAAGGAAGGTATTAATCTGTCCCAATTCCGGAAGTTGGACTTTGATTTGGAGAGTGCGTGAGGTTGTGATAGCTACTGGATTGTTTTTTATGACGAGAATGTCATCTACATATGCAAGAAAATAATTGGTGAGCTGATTTTCATGGTAGATGAGTAGGGAAGGTCGATGGTGCTTGGTTTAACCCTTTGGTTTGGAGGTGATCAATTAGAGTTTGACACCATTTTCGTGGTGCTTGTGTTTAGGCTATTGAGAGCCATTTTGAGTAAGCATACCTTGTTGGATGTTGAGTGTCTTGGAAGCCTTGAGGTTGGTTCCTCTAGATAAAGTCATCCAATGAGCCATGGAGAAAGGCATTGGAACCGTCTGGTTGCTGAATTTGCCACTTGCCTTGGAGAGGAGTGGATAGAAGAATCCAAATTGTAGGTAGCTTACACCACAGCTCCACTTCGCGCCCTAAACTCCTTTCCTTTTCCTTCGGCTTTCGTTTGTCGCCCCCAAGCTTCTCTAGCGATTCCTGGTCCGATTCACCGCTCCAACCCCGTCCAAGGTGAGAAATATTCTTTCGTGGGTCTAAGCTTTGGTTTATCATAAGTTTCATATATTTTTTCCTTACATAGATGTTAGATCCGAAATTACATTGGTTTTGCTCAAGTTTTTTTCGTATTTCAATGTTAGGCATGCAATGTGCATGAATTTCATGGTTTTACATATGTTTAGGTGTGAGATATGTAAATACATAAGCCATTTGTGCAATATAAGAAACTTTAGGTGTGAGATATGTAAATACATAAGAAATTTGTGTTATGTATGTAAATATGAAATTTTAGGTTTGAGAAATATAAATACAAAAGATATAAATACAAAAGAACTTTGTGCCAAAAGAACTTTGTGCTATGTATGTAAATATGAAAATTTAGGTATGAGATATGTAAATGCATAAAAATTTTGTGATGTGTATGTAAATATGAAAATTTAGGTCTGAGATATTTAAATGCATAAGAAAATTGTGCTATACATGTAAATATGAAAATTTAAGTATATGTGAATGCATAAGAAATTTGTTCTATGTATGTAAATATGAAAACTTATGTGTGAGATATGTAAATACAAAAGAAATTTGTGCTATGCAAGTTTAGGTGGAGTTAGACTAGTGTTGATTTTTGTTTGGTTAAGGGTAAGATATGATGTGGTAACTTGCTACTTTAATGATGGTTTGATATGTTAGTTTGTGTGTTAATGGGTTAATTGGTTGATTCTATGGATTTATAGGTTATGGGTTTTGGGTATCATGTGTAGATTGCCTAAGATTTTGGTAGAATGAGTAATTGGGACACAGTAATGTTGCACTAATCTATTGAGCTACATCTATGACACCGATGAATATTCAAAATGTTAGATCATGGATATATGACAGATTATATCCAGGAAGAAATGGATTAATTGACGAGTTCTTAGCTAGTGTTGAAGAGTTTGTGCATGTGGCATCACAGCTGCCCGTTTAACTTTTCAGAAGGCGGGTTTCGATGCCCCTGTGTGAAGTACAAGAATCAAGTTTACCTGACACCTGAAGAAGTGAAGTTGAGCCTATAACGTAGGGGCTTTAAACCCGGATTATTGGTATTTGACTTCACTTGATGAATTTGAACCAGATGTTCAATGTTGTCATGTTGGAGCCTCATCAATTTATGCCCCTCAAATAGTTTATGACACGGGACATTTACTTTAGTGAGTTTGAGGTATGATATTTTAATTTGAAATATAATCTATCTTTTTATACTAATCAAACTCATATTATTCTAATTTGCAGAGGTCTTTTTATTGGTCATTAGAATATCACTAGTAGATCAAACAGATTTTTGAGATTTGTGCTGGCATAGGCTCTGGTGCATGTTTACTACGATGTGGAAGAAAGGGCAGAGGGCCTTGTAGGTTGGTGAGGAAGTTTGGGTTGAGTTGAATCGAGAATCGACTTCTTCGGAATATAAGAGGAAGAGACAAATAAATCAGTAGAACCAGACGATCGAGGGAGCCTGAGGGGCAGCACTCCACATTGGAGGTTTGACCCCCCACACAAAACCCAACTAGAGACTAGTAAGTTTATCTAAAAATTTAGAAGCTTTCAAATTTATGTAATTATGTTACTCTTAAATTTATCTGATCTTCTATACGGGACAAGGAGCTTGACCGAGAGTCATCTACTGCAGAGTTACATGTCCTCACACATCGACGTGCGGACACACAACATTGGGTATCTGAACAATGTAAGTTAAAAAAATATAATTTTTTATTTTTGGTGGGACATTGGGTATCTGAACAATGTAAGTTAAAAAAATAGTCAACCAGACAGGGCTATTAATATGTTTATTAATATTTAAAATGCAAATTAATATTTGAATTTTGTTATGTAGGACGAGTACGAGCAGCTCTAAGAGAGACGGAGGGAATAGTCAACCAGACATCGCTGTCCGCCAGTAGCTGTGATAGTCAGTCTACTAATGCTCAGTTCGATTTTGAGTTGTGGATGCAGGCGACAAGGAAGAAATGGGGAGAGTGTATGGCATAAGAGCAAAGATGATAGCATTTGAGGTAAAGTGATCATGTGCATTTGTGGGTGGCCCTAACAGCTCGTTACAGGCTTAACACGAGGAGCTTGGAAGGCGTGTGATGATGATGAATGAAGAGCTTCGACAAATGCGTGAAAGCCAGAAGAATGTTGTAGATAATCTGACACGCCTGACGAAGAGTCTTGATCGTTGAAGCAAGCATCATATGACTGTTGTTAAGGAGGAGGAGAAGCAGGATGATGCTGGCAAGGAAGATTAGGATTTTATTTTGTGTTTGATTTGTTCCCCCCGACATAGGGGTTGATTGTATATTTTTTTTATTTCCACTTAATCAAACTTTGATTCTCTTGTGTTGTGAACTTTGAAAAGTTTAATTTGTTTATATTTAATCCAATTTGGTATCATTATGTAAATATGTTGGAGATTTGTTGTTCTATTATGTTGATTGTGTTTGTTATCTGCAGGTGTGTGAAAATCTGATTGTTTTACTATTTTTTTCGTACAAGTTTGCGTTGGTTTAGCGTCGGTATATTCTGACTCTAAAACCTACAATCAGTCGATCGATATATGTCGTTGCTAAAGCACTGCAAGAGCGTCAAACCAGGGATGTTAATTAGTGTCGGCCATGGTCGATGCAAATTAGCGTCCCCTTAGTTTGATGCTCCTGCGACTTTACTTTAGCGTCACCTACATTTTCGAAGTAAATGTTTAGTGATAGACTTTACTTTAGCGTCATTGTTTCTCTTCATATCTATATGTAAAAAAAATATCGAGAAGAATCTGTTATTCAACGCCAGTGGAGAAACTGGCTACTGGAAGAAAACGAAGCAGTTTCAAAGTCCACTCCGCAGAGTTTACACTCAGTCGGATGTCAGCTCGAAAACCCGACTTCTCAAAGTCTCTACCATCTCAATTTCGAGGTAACTATCATTGTTTCTCTTCATATCGAGTTTAACTTAGGGGTAGAAATATAATTAGGAGTAGTTGTTAGAAAAATCATTTTTAACGATCTTCCAAACTAGGACCTGAAAGTAATAGACTAGAATTCACCTTAGGTTGTTATTATTATGAAGTCTACCACATTCCCAGTGGGATCAACATTCTGCACTCAAGTAGAGCTCTATATTACAAAAGCAATACGTGCACTTACGTAGGAACCCTGACACTTCAATAAAGAATGTGCGTTAAATTAAATTATAATTAAAGTGTTGGTAGTTGCTGGGGTCGTCAATCAAGACATATTTTTGCATCCTGACTCCAATAAGACCTCACCATCTGTAAAGTGGTGACGCCCATTTTTTTCATTTAAAAAAAATGTTAAAAATCATTTTTCGGCAAGACCTAACCCAAAGACTGCTCGAATACTTCAAAAAAATATGCATTGTTCAAGACCTCTTACACCTGGAGTAGTTTCTGGCAAGAGAACTCCAAACCGCAGATGAAAACTTTAAAAAAATGAATATGAAACAACAACTCGCGTTTTTTTTTTTTTTTTTTTGAGTATTTGGGCGTTTAGCATGTCGGCTCACCTAAAAAAAATAAACTTTTAATATTTTTTTTTAAATGACAAAAAAACGGAATTAGATGTGGAGCCAATGAGCCATTGTTCCTGTGGACAGCGGAAATTTATTTATTTAAATAAAATTAAAATTGGGGCACCTACACTTCTGTAGTTAGGTGCCGTAAGTAATAATTTTTACTCGATGGGGGCCGTTTTGTTTGGACCGGAGGCAACCGTTTTTTTTGGACCGGAGGCAGTATTTTTCTAAAACCGGCTCCTTTCCTTCTGCCCTCAGCCGCAATCCTTTCCTTCTGCCCTTTCTGCGGCTGAGGGCAGAAAATCGCTTTAGCCATGGCGTTTCTTGCGAATTTTCAGTTCGAGTTCAAAATAATGGAGACAATGGAGAAGAATCCGTTATTCAACGCCAGTGGAGAAACTGGCTACTGGAAGAAAACGCAGCAATTTCGAAGTCCAGTCCGCAGAGCTAACTCTCGGTCGGATGTCAGCTCGATAACCCGGCTTCTGAGAGTCTCTACCATCTCAATATCGAGGTGAATATCATTGTTTCTCTTCATATCTATATGTAAATTATTTAATTGCTGTAAAAATCGCAATTCTTTGAAATGCATAACTGGAATTTCCGAATCTCATTTGGTTTCTTCATTGAAGCCAGATTTTTGGGTTCCACTGCTTTTGAACGCTATGATTAGTTCCATGTTTGGTTTCTTGTTTTGCGTGAATGGTTTTATGAGGACGTGATAAAGCTTCATTTCTATTCTTATTGTTTATAACTTGAGCGTGGCAGATATTTTTGGTGAAGTACTCTAGGGTTACGAGCTCGGTAATTTGTACAAAATGAAGGTTGAATGTAAAATGAAAGCTTGTTTTTCTAAACCATCTGCTATCATGATTGTAGGCTTGGTATGTTTGTTCCATTTGATCTTTGTATATACTCTTATAGGGTTCGAATCAGAAGTTCTCAAGCTTGTCTTGCCTGCAAAGCGAAGACATGTAAGCAACTAAATTATTTTTATTCCACTTCTAGTAACATTTTCCCTTGCCTTTACTCCCAAATAAATGTAGCTTTGCCAGTATGTTCTTACTTAGAAGGTTTTAAACATTTTTTATATTTTGATCAGATGAATCAGAAGCTGATGATCACAGTTTAGTGGCAGTTCCCTTTAACCTGTTGGCTGCAGAAAGGGAGGAAGCAAAAGCTGTTCTATCATTATTCCTTAGAAAACAGGGATTCAGCAATGCTGTGGCTTTAAGGATTGTCAAAAAGTCGGATCTTTTTATTGATCATCTTATGTCAAAACTCCAGAGTTTCTATAAATCTTGGTTTCTTGTAGGTTTGAGCTCTAATTATTCGTCGGAAGCCTTACACTTGTAAATATATTTAGAAACATAACCAATTTTTATGTTTAAACTGCAGGAAGAGAGCTCACTACAATTGAAATCAGAAACGCCCTCATTCCTTACCTAGAATCTCTTCATGAAGAGAATGGTGATCTTTTCGTTGATCTGGTGGTGAGCTACCCGAATCCTCCTGGTTGGGAAAAGGCTAATCCAGTTAGTCTAACAGCAAGCTATAGCCTTGGAAAGAAAGAAAGGGCTGTTGCACGAGTTTCTCAGGAGAATGCTGATGGGCTTCTACCTGCTAATGTTCTATACCTCATGGACCTCGGTCTGAAACTTGAACAAATTAAGGGCATTGTAAGTCGATTCCCTGCTTTTGCTTACTATACTTTGGACCAAAAGATCAAGCCTTTAGTAGAGTTTCTCCTTGAGCTTGGTATGGATAAATCAGATATACCAACCATCCTTCATAAAAGGCCTCAGTTGTGTGGGATCAGCCTCTCAGAGAAGTTGAAGCCCATGATGACTTACCTTGAGAGCTATGGGGTTGACAAAACCAAATGGGCTAAGGTGATATACCGCTTCCCTGCACTTCTCACCTATAGCAAGCAGAAGGTAAAGGCTTCGGTGGATTTTCTCAGTGAGATAGGTGTTCCAGAGAAGAACATAGGGAAGATTTTGACACGATGCCCCCATATAACTAGCTATAGTGTGGAAGAAAAACTACGCCCTACTGCGGAATACTTTCTGTCATTGAACATTGATCCTGCCTCTCTAATCTACCGATGCCCACAGACCTTTGGTCTAAGTATTGATGGGAATCTTAGACCCGTCAATGAATTCTTCCTTGAGAGAGGTTACAGCGTGCAGGAAATTGCAACCATGGTTTTGAGATATGGAGCATTGTATACCTTTAGCTTGTCCGACAACATAATACCGAAGTGGAACTACTTCCTCACAATGGATTATCCAAGATCAGAACTGGTCAAATTTCCTCATTACTTTGGATATAGCTTAAATGAAAGGATAAAACCTAGACATTTTCGGATGAAAGAATGCAATGTAAGGTTGATTTTGAATCAAATGCTATCCAGTTCTAACAGTGAATTTGAAAAAGTCGTGGAGAAAAGAATGTGCAAATTACCAGGTTCATTTGGCTCTACAAAAGTATGAAATTATGCCATTAATTACTGATGTAAATGTTAGTGGTTAGTGTACAAACTCCATGTTGTAGAATTTAGTAGTATATCTGTTGAATAAATTGGTGTTCATGCATGAGGGGTCTGTGAAGATGCCTATAAGGCCATTAGATATATTTCTAATTTTTTTTATGCTTAATTTAGTGCTGCATGGCAATGACCAAAAACTAGGAACTACTTTTGTAAGGATTTGAGTTGTTTGCATGTGTTGGGGTTAAGTATTCGAGTTGAATCTTGCAACCTTTATCCACAAAGTGGTGTGAAGTCCTTCCATTTGCTTTGTATGACTTGATTGAACTTCGCTCTTTGCATTTTTCTGTATATATATATATATATATATATATATATAGCGTGCGTGCGTGTGATTTTGCCTGTTATTGGCAATATTTCTTGTCTAGTATGTTTCAAACAATTTGGCGTTGGAGCCGTCTTCATAATGCAGTTTGAGAGCTTGTTAAGGAAAAATTGATAATTGTGTGACATATTTTATCTTTTCTACCTGGCCACGGATTGATTTTTTTCTTACTGCTGTTTTTTTTTTTCCTTTTTTTTTCTTGTGATTTTTTGTTGAGTTTCAGTAGTGAATGTAATCTCTTTTCTTTTCTACCTGGCCACGGATTGATTTTTTTCTTAGTGCTGTTTTTTTTTTCCTTTTTTTTCTTGTGATTTTTTGTTGAGTTTCGGTAGTCAATGTAATCTCTTGCATTATTCTATTTAGTACTTGCTATATTTTGTCATGGTATAAAAAGGGTAACTCCTTAATTATAGGTATTTATGTTTATTCCTTAATTATAGGAATTACTTAATTGTAGGAAGATTTCTTTCCTCCTTTTATCTCTTGTACTCGCCTATTTATAGGTGATTTATCTATGTATTCAGTAAGGAAAAAGGTTATTCTAAAATCACATGGTATCAGAGACATAAAGAAAACCTCTTCCGCTCGGCTCCATCACCTCCCGCGTTCTCCTTGACCGAGAGCTGCCCTGATTTATCGTCTGCATCCGAGCGCCGCTCCTTCCGATCGCGCATCTCTTCGATCGTCCGCGTCGGCTTCCCCGGTCGTCTGCGGCCGC
>NW_018165518.1:137470-138232 GCF_001263595.1 Phalaenopsis equestris
AGTCGTGATGTTTGTGTGCGGCAAAGACAAAGGTGACTACCTCACTGGTGATGCTCCAGCTCCGATGATGACAGATCCGTCATACAAGACTTGGAAATCCGAGAATAATATGGTTATGGCCTGGCTTGTTAACTCGATGACACTTGATATTGGCGAAAATTTTCTTCTCTATGGCACGGCTAAGAAAATCTGGGATGCTGCCCGTGAGACCTATTCTAATGCGGACAATACAAGTGAACTTTTTGCTGTTGAGACCATTCTTCATGACTTTCGTCAAGGTGATCTCTCCGTCACCCAATACTTCAATACTCTTACTCGGTATTGGCAGCAACTAGATCTATTTGAGGTGTTCCCTTGGAAGTGTCCCGAAGACTGTCATATTTCGCCAAATCATAGGACAGAAACGCACCTTCAAATTTCTTCTCGGCCTCAAATCTAAGTTTGACCAGACTCGCTCACAGATTTTGAATTTGAAACCTCTTCCAACAATTCGTGAAACTTTCTCTGATATACGCCGCGAAGAGAGTCGCCAAAAGTTCTTGTTAGGTGCTTCCTTATCCACTACAGCCCTCGACGGGTCGGCACTTGCCGCTCATATTCCATCCACAGACAACCGCCAACGCCAAGGCCGCCCTTAGTGTGACCACTGCCGCCATTCTGGCCATACTCGAGATACGTGTTGGCGGATTCATGGCAAACCCGCCAATGGGAAACCCAAACGGGATCATCGGACAGCTGCCACCAGCACCACCCAAACCTCTC
>NW_018165518.1:139182-140946 GCF_001263595.1 Phalaenopsis equestris
CAATGGTTCGTGTCCTTTATTGATGATCACACACGGGTGACATGGATCTATCTTATGCGTGACAAATCCGAGGTAGGACCAATATTTCGTGCATTCTATCAAATGATACTCACTCAATTTGACACAAAAATTCTGGCTCTCAAAACATATAATGCACGAGATTTTTTCAACACCTTCCTAGGAACTTTTCTTACTCAACATGGCGTCCTTCACCTTAGCACATGTGTTGATATTCCCCAACAAAATGGGGTTGCTGAGTGGAAAAATCGTCACTTGTTGGAGGTAGCCCGCTGTCTCATGTTTACCACATCAGTCCCTAAATGTTATTGGGGCGAGGCAACATTGACATCTGCCTATCTCATAAATCGGATGCCCTCTCGTATTCTGGGTTTCCGTAGTCCAATTGATGTCCTCCGCTCCTTTCCAAATACCTGTACACTTTCTTCTGTTGTCCCCACCAAACTATTTGGTTGCTCCGTCTTTGTTCATATTCACAAACAACACCGCAGTAAATTAAACCCCAAATCTGTCAAATGCATATTCACAGGGTATTCGACCAACAAGAAAGGCTACAAGTGTTATTGTCCTTCAACTAAAAAGGTCTATAATTCTATGGATGTCACTTTTTTTTAGCATCAATTATACTACCAAAAGTCTGTCATTCAAGGGGAGAGTGGTAGTGAACAACAGCCCTGTGTTCCTTTACCAACTGCACGGGTCCCTCATCGACCGTCAAACCTCCTTCATGTCCTATTCAACCCACACCTTCTCCTATTCAACCTCTTCAGTCTACACAACCCACTCCTCAGGAACTTCAGGTGGTCTATACAAGACGAAACAGAACTGCTGAAAGAATAAAGAACCTAACACCGCTTCCAGCTGTTATCCAAGAATCTAATCCGGCTCCAAAATCCTCTGAAACTCACTCAGGTATGGAATCTATAGACACTAGTGATTATAAGCTTACCCCGTCTGTGAAAGATGATTCTGATGTTCCTTGCACTCAACATCCTATTGCCCGATTTGTTTCATATGAGAGGTTATCTCCTCCCTATCATGCATTTGTAACTGCTATTGACAGCATAAAAGTTCCGAATTCTATTCAGGAAGCTCTCTCACACTCGAAATGGAGAAAAGCTGTGAATGAAGAAGTTGCTGCACTAGAAAAGAGTGGAACGTGGATTGTGTCTGATTTGCCCAAGAATACGAGACCAGTAGGATGCAGATGATTATTTACCATCAAATGTAAGGCAGACGGAAGCATAAATCAGTTAAAAGCCCGACTGGTTGCAAAAAGGTTATACTCAGTCATACGGAATTGACTACCAAGAGACATTTGCCCCAGTAGCCAAACTAAACTCAATTAGAATCCTACTCTCCATTGCAGCAAACCGAGACTGGCCCCTTATGCAACTTGATGTCAAAAATGCATTCCTTAATGGAGATCTTGAAGAGGATGTATACATGGATTTACCGCCTGGTCTTGAAGGGTCCTTCCCTAGTGGCAAAGTATGCAAGCTCCAGAAATCTCTGTATGGTCTCAAACAATCTCCTCGTGCTTGGTTTGCAAAATTCACCAATTCAGTAATCAAGTGCGGTTATACTCAAAGCCAGACTGATCATACAATGTTCACAAAAAGATCAAAGAAGAAGATTGTTGTACTTATTGTATATGTTGATGACATCATCCTTACCGGAGATCACACTGAAAAATTGACAAAGCTAAAGAAGTTTCTAGCCCATGAATTCGAAATCAAGGACCTC
>NW_018165518.1:141823-144813 GCF_001263595.1 Phalaenopsis equestris
CTTTCCAGGTAAGTTTTTTTTTTTTTTTTTGGGGGGCATTTACATGCATCCACCCATTTTTATGTATTTACATATCGAACACTTTAACTTTGTTTTGTTTAGACCAACCCCCTTTTCATGTACATTTAAGGTGGCATATATGTGAAAATTAAAGTTTAGTTGTTAGATATGTAAATACATAGGAATTAAGTGCTATTTATTAATCAAGAATTGGATTAATATTGTCTATGTTGGGGAAATGTATAATCAAACACTTCTGCTCCTACTAGGCAATAGAACTCATGTTCGAAGCATTAGTTTGGTTAAATAGGAAATCAAGTTAAGCAATCGACCTGTTTTTTATTTTGTTATTGTTAATTGTTGCTTTAGTTATTAATAAAGTTTTTAGCTTTACACATAACATAAAGTTAATTGTTGCTTTAGTTATTTATAAGTAGTTACACTGTAGGCAGCTTGTGTCCATAATTCATGGCTTGCGAACTATTTTTTATAATGCTGTTGTATATACGTGTTATGCAAAATTTGTAATTTATTTAATGCTTAAAAACAAGTCCTTATGCTTACATCATGCAAGAATACTTGGTTAATTTGATTTTGAAATGCATATCTGACTATTCTAAAGCCTCAACTCTGCAAGCTCAAGGTGCATTTGACAAAGGCCTAATTACATTCATCCATAATCGTAGCGGGCTTGCTCGGGTCAATCTCTTCGGCTAGAAGAATGCTCGCCTCTTTTTTGCTCACCAAATCAACAGGAGCTACTTTCCCGCACTCATCTCAAACTAGCAATTTCATCAGCAGTTCATCATTCCTTCTAGATGTCTTATGACCTCATATATCCAGTCAGCAACTCCTAATCACTCGATTGTTAATGTCTATCTATTGGAATTTTGATTTATATGTTCATGTGTCTGTAACTGTTTTATTATATATTTTCTAATCATTTGTATATAAAGGTTAAGATATAGCTTCTTGTGAGTGCTTAAATCCCTTCAAATATATGGTGGAAGAGTGGTTTTAGAGGATGTGAGTCATTATAAGCATTTTATGTTGGCAATAAAATTCCAAAACTCCTTTATTTCTTTGTTTCTTCATCTCTTTCTCTTCATCTCTCATTTTCTCTCTCTACTTTTTTTTTTTTCTTTTTTCGTTTAATATCTAAAATCCTATTAGACTTGCAAGTAAGATTTCTGTGGTGCTGTTGACAGACTAGATCTTATATCTTGAAGATACGAAGAATATGGATAATATAAAAAACTAAAAACCAATAATTCGTAACCAATAAGCAACGCAAAAACTAGCAAAGTTGGAGGAGAAAATCACAAGGATAAATCAAGGAGCTTGACATGGATTCTCAATTTCTCATATTTGTTTCAAGAATGAGTACTCTAGGAGGCTCGTTAGATTCTGTAGTTTAAAATGAACTGTCAAGCATATGTGCACTAACCTCTATATCAATTATAAATAGAACCTCCTACCCTGGCAGCGATGTCTAGAGTCCACCCCTTCACCCTAGTGAGTCGAAAGGCAGAGGCCATTGCTGATAAGCCATTCTATAGGGATGCCACGGCAGCAAAAACCATGGCATGATCCTATAGGGTCCAACATAAGTTATGTTGACGTGAATAGTCAAAATTGGATTCCAAGTCAATGAAAATCATATTGAACATGTGGCTTTACTTGCATGAATTAGATTTACAGAATAAGTTAATTTGAAGCACCTAATTGTGTTATCAGACTCGCAACTTTGAGTGAATCAGACGAACCTGTAAAATAAAGTTAAAAAACAGATATTATAAAGATTTATAAATTTATCAACTCATTGACATCCTTTTAAAATAGGACGCAATGGAGAAAAAGGATTCATGTAGCCAACCCCATGTAGTGGGATTAAGGCTTTGTTGTTGTTGTTGTATTGTCATCCTTTTTAAATTAGGGAATGTTAACGAGCTGCAAACCATACAGTTATTTCGCTTTAAAGAGGTGGAAGTGATAAGGATTTAGGTAATAATTTCGGCTAGTTAGGTGGACCCATTAATTATCTAAAGTTTTTAAAAGTTCTAACTTCTTTAAAAAACCTACAAAATCTTTTGTCCCCCAATACTTCATAGGAGTTTGAGTTGTTCAAAAAGTTTTGATATTTTTTCTCTGTCACCTTTATATTTGTATGTGCAAGATACTCCTATTGAGTTGAAACCTTTTCTTAAAGATTTTCTTACATTGCGCTTAATGCCTATGCATTTGTTATCTAAAACCTCCTTTTTTACGTATATGTCTTCTTCCCTATAAATTAAAAGTTGTATTTCATTTTTTTTTAATTAAAATAATGATATTTTTTTTATGTGATATAAACAATTTGAGTGATAGAAATATCAAAAATAAAATTTAGATGTTAGACGTATTGCTTCATGAATTGGAAGGTGTATACTATTTTATGGTTAAAAATTTTCTAAGGTGTTATAAAACTATAAAATTATCTTTCAGAAGGAATTTAGCCATGACCCAATGAGACTAAATTTTTATTATATCCGAATGAAAGCGGGTTCATCAGAGTTCGCTTCCACCACAATGGAGGCTTTGATGAAATTATGAATGCGACAATGTCATCGCTTTCTGCCGTACATTCTGTGTTAGATACATAGAAATATCTGATTTCACTCGTCTGTTCAGTGCTTCTCTCATATTTTTAGAGGTGTATTCAAACTCACATATTTGAATGTTACTTCTAAATAGAAAATTTTAACAACAAAACATCATCAAATCAAGCCCACCGTCTCTTACATATGAAATCAGTACAAATAAATTGGTGGTATTTTAATAATATTAATGATATTTTACATCATAATATCATCAATACTATCTAAATATCATTAAATTTATATTTAATTATATCTATTTTATTCTTAAGTAATATTTTTTTTTCTTTGAGAATAGGGGTGTCGTTTATATTTCGAGCTCAAAAAGTGTGTTCGTGTTCGGCTCGTTTGCTT
>NW_018165518.1:144823-146319 GCF_001263595.1 Phalaenopsis equestris
AGATATATGCACTAATCAGAGTCATTCACGAACAAAGAGTCCTTCTAACAACCCTAATCACATAGTCATAAGATGTTAAGAATTGGGACAAGATTTTAAACATTATTTAAATCTAATTTAATAAGTTTTATTTCTATTTTCTTCATTAATACTTTTAATTGATTATAAATCTTTGCAGCCTTATAGTTAATTAAATTTTTTAAAAATACTACTCATCAAAGATATATATAATTTATCAGTAATATTTCAAGTCAAAATGAACAAACAAATATTATTCGTGTTGTTCGTGTTCGGCTCGTTAACGAGCTGAACTCGTGCTGTTCGCGAACAACAAGTCGATGTGACAGCCCTATTTGAGAAGGATCTACATTTTGCAAAAGTTTAAAAATAAAATATACAAAAGGGTTTTAAAATATCGGCCCGAAAGAAAGAATTGGCGAATGCGGTGGCCAGTGAAAAGCTTTCCGCGTTGCACCAGATGCTGATGACGTGTTACGTGTCGGCCTACAAACAGTAAAATGAATTCAAAATTTAAATGTTCTGCTGCCTTAAAAATCGTGATGTTTAGCCGAGTTTGATGGGACAACACTCCCGATATGGCTTCAGGGGTATGATTATGCATGGCCGATTTGGAAATTTTGCCGTCATATTTATCCAAAAGGGAATGCCAATTTTATCCTTTTGAAGTCCGAACACTTGCAATTTCTATAACTACAGAAACAGGCTCCCACTACTCGTGCACTTGTGGCTGTGAATTTAGATTCCGGATCATTAATCAATTAAAAATTAATTTAAATTTTAGTTTGATTGAAAAATAATAATACGAGTTCAAATTTAAGATTATTTTTCTTAAGCTGATTTCTAACTCGGCTCGAAATCAGATTAGTAGCTAATGTTAGAGTTGTGTATTTAGTGAATTCAGCTTGAAAATTAATTTGAATTTTGGCTTAGATTGAGATCATATCAAAATAAATGAGCCGAGTTACGAGCCAAATTTTTTAATTGAATTTTTTTTGAGCGGATTTTAAGTCGACCCCAACTGCTTGAAATAAGATCATTAACATCGGACATTTACATTCAAACTATTAAAATGTATTTATTTATTAGCACCTAAATTTTACATTTTATATTTACATCATCCAAATTATTCTTGTTAGGTTAAAAATATCATTATTTTAATTTTTTTTAAATATAATATATTTTTCATGTACATATATATGTACGAAATTAACGTTTGTTGGATATGCAAAAACATACGAATTGTGTGGTATATTGCCCATATTTGTCCTTTGCCTCTGTCATTCATTCTCACGAAAGATAGAGCATTAATTGGACACATTTTGAATCTTCGTTAGGAGTGTCTAACTTCGTTTTGGATGGCTGGTGGAAGGAGGAAAGAAGTTAGAAAAGTTATTTAAAATGAAAAATCTCTATTTGGTGCACCCGTAGATGACAACTTCTTGTTAGTGTGGAGCCCGATAGGAACCGCTCCCGCC
>NW_018165518.1:152997-159417 GCF_001263595.1 Phalaenopsis equestris
TATATATTAAAATTTGATATAAAAATTAACTTATCAGTAGCACAAGAATGTATTAGAAATATACTAATTTGATCCTTGAAGACTGTAGAGCAAAGACTTTGAATGCAAAATAAAAAAGAGTGGTATTAAAAATAAAAACTATTTACCAATGATGATGATGATAATAATTATAATATTAACAATAATAAAAAAAATTTACATATATATCATCTTATTTATGCATGAAAACAAGGTGAATTATATCTTATAAAAATTAAAATATATTATTTTTAATGTTATCTGAAAAATTTAGACCATAAATACATAAAACTTGGGTGATATGTACCCTCATAATAATGATAATAATAATAATAATAGTATTTAAAAGGGTATTCTTGTGATTCTTTAGAATCTTCAAGAAATTTAATAACATGCCCAGAAGGCAGCAACCACGCCCGTTCGGCAATTTAGAGCAGCGTAAGGAAAGGGCTGTTCGGTAATTTTATAAAACCCGTCGCTTTGTATTTTGCATATTTTAAGCTTTACAGATTTTTACCTCTTCTCTGTCTTCCCCCGTACGCCTGTGATTCTTCCACTGGAAGCTCCCAGCCCTCGCGACAGACTCCCGAATATAACACCACGGCTTCTCTCCGTGGAGCGCCATTGGAGAAGAAGAATAAGGAGAAGGAAGAAGAAACAGCCATGTTCTACTCACTCTCTCTTCTATCAAGAAAAGGACCCCTGGGCACCATTTGGATTGCCGCATATTGCTTCAAGAAGCTCAAAAGAGGACAGATTGCTTCTACCGACATTTCCTCCACAGTAGGTATTGGCCGCATCTCTTTCATTCCCCCTTTTCTTTTCTTTGGTTGCTGCGTAGCACTTTAGAGGGGTTAAGAATGGTTAGTTTCTTCCTTTGGGTTTCAAGTATGGTTTAAAATGGAGGTGGGATGCCGATAGATGAAGACAGTGACCTGAGATGACCATGACATTTTATCTATCTTCTTTTATTTGTTGAAATAAAGAAGTTATCTCTACCAAGCTTTTCATGGAGAGGCTGTTAAGAGCAGTTGCAATGTGGTGAATTTCGGAGCTTTTATTCATTATTAAATGTGTAGTAAGTTTTTTTGATATTGTCAATTCATTCTTGCCCAAAAAGACATGTAGCAGAGGCTGTTAAGAGCAGTTGCAATGTGGTGAATTTGGGAGTTTTTATTCATTATTAAATGTGTAGTAAGCTTTTTAGAGTCTATTGTCAATTGATTCTTGCCCAAAAAGACATGTTGAGTTTTAGTTTGTGATGCTTGTTAGATCCATTAATGCACTTTTTGCCTGTGGAAAAGAATGATATATCGAAGGACTTTGTTGTCGTATTCACAAAAACTGAATCTGTGGGCACACGTGTGGATGTAGAGCTATATTTCGAGGTTATTCAAGCCAGGCAATGTTTGGGGTGGGTAGGTTTTATTCGACCAACTTACTGCCTTGTTGATAAAAAAATTTAGGGAAATTTACTTACATGACACGCAATTCTTATGTATTTACATTTCTTACACCTAAATTTTGATATTTGCACTTATAAAACCTTGGTGTCATAAACCTTTGCATGAAAAGGTATATTTCACTTTTAAAAAGATGTTATGGTGATATTTTTGTTGTGATGTTAAAGTTTTGTGTGGTATGCATGTAAATATGAATGTTTAGGTGCTAGATAGATAAATGCACAAGAATTGTGTGCTAGGTATGTCAATGAAGGCTTGCCTTTGTCCATCATTATTAAGTCTTGCATTGCTCCAGGGCTCATCTTGGTGCTTTGGTCAACCATGGCTTGCCTTGGTGGATTGTTTGATCAGGGCTTTTGCTATGTAAACTTAGTATATGCAATTGCAACACGTGTGATAGATAGGAATCTTTCCCAATCCCTTCAGATGAGTTAATATATAGTTATTTTTTTATTCAAAAAGGTTCTGACTAGAGTTTTGTATAGCTGAAATATATCTATAAATAATAAAGTTCGTTGCAAGATCGCATCTTTGTGGCTATCTATATGGTATTGATCTATATTTAGAGTCAAATTTGAATTGAATAAACTTAATTTTAAGTTAGTTATTTGTTTTGATGAAACAAATAGATTTTGAGTTTATTTAAGCGTGCAGTTATGTACTATCTTTAAAGATCCTTATTAAATTAATTAGTTTTGACAGAGTGTTAGCAAGATGAGTTTGTAATCCTTCAAAACATAAATTTGAAAGCATTTAACTGTGGTTACTTTTATTCACCTAGCTGCTCTTCTAAAAAACTCATTTCGGTCCTTTGTTTAATCATTCTCACAGATAAAATCATGCCCGAAATTCAAATTTCTCATAGAGTATTGGCTCAACTTCTTCTTGGTATTGTCAAAATTTTCTCAAAGAAAGTGGATTTTCTCTATGATGAGTGCAACGAGACATTAAATCAAATAAGAAAGTCTCTTCTTGTCGCTGAAGGGAATAATGCACAGAACAAAGTTAGTGCTAGACCAAGAAAGGGTAACAGGTGCAGTAAAGAGGTAAAGTCTGCCATAGATCATATAGCTATGACAATGAAGGAGCATAGCTGTGAAAAACAGATTGAAACGATGCTTGCATCATACCATGAGGTTTCTGTTCCTCTTCCTGAGCAATTTGAACTTGGTTCATTTGATTTTGGGGTTTTGGAAGAGGGGTGAGATTGAAAAATCTTATAGGACTCAAATTTAATTAATTTTTGTTAATCGTTTATTCAAATCATTTATATTTCATGCAGAGATATCGGCGGAAGTCGTCAGCATCCTACTCCTCTAGGTACTTATTTGGGAACAGCCTCGTAGTTTGTTTGATATCATATATCCTGTATGTGTGATTCTTAATTGTTAATAGAATCATACTTTACCTATTCTTTTTTTAGTTTTAATGCTAATATCAATTAGTTACGTTAATAACATTTACTTTTTGGAAGATTTACATACATCCACTCAATTCTTGTGTATTTCATATCTAACCTAAACTTCAATTTTTACATATATGGCATCTTATCTATATATAAAAATGTGTATTGTATTTTAATGTGATATGAAAGATTAGTGTGGATTAAATGTAATAAGCAAAATTAGGTGTTAGACATGGAAGGATATATAAGAATTGGGTGTTCTGTATGTAAATACTCACTTTTTTAACCATGTTTGGGATTGTCAAATAAAACACCCTTGTTGTTAAATACCCATTCTTGTATCCATTTGCTGATATGAATAGCATCTTTACGTTGGCTTTACAGGTGAATGGCAGGACAACAGGACCCACCAGCCTTCATATTTGGATGAGGTATCTCACTCTGTTTTTTATTTGTATTCTCATATAAGATGTTTTTTGTATGCTAATATTACTCGCATATAGTATGTTCAGTCTAATGATGGGAGTTATGCAAAATGTAGTGTCTCACCAATGAGGTTTCCGATCTTTCAGATTATAAGTCTTCTCGTTTTACACCTCTTGCCGAGTATGTAGTTGAAAACCCTTTTTTATTTTTTTATTTTTCCTATAAACATCATAGGGAATGATAAATGCTTTCACTGAGTTTACTAAGTTGCGAAGCTTCTGTCATAGCATCCTTCCATCTTGTACATTGGATGTTGATCTCGAGCTTAGTGATGTTCATCATGAATCAAGCAACTTTTCTAACGTTCAGAGATCTCTGGAGCAATTTCACCCTGGAGGAGACATCGAGAAGGAAGTATGCTTAACTGGACGCATGCCTTTAAATGATAAGATAGAAGAGGGCCATATTCAATTAAAGCATCAACAGACAGTGCCTTCAGTTAGAGATGAGATCCTATCTGTAGAAGAGCAAAAACCTATAACAGAGATATTGAACTTAGAGGGAGAAATGATATCCAGCATGATGGATGTTGATTTTGTGCTCTGTGAAACTCATAATTCAAACAAGTATGCTAGTGTTCCGATATCTTCTGTCGAATGTCCCCATGGAGGAGATTTTAAGAAGCAAGTATGTTTATCCGGGAGTTTGCCTTTACTTAATGTAACTGAAGAGATCCATATACCGTTAAATAATGAACAAACTGAGCTGTCAGTTGGAGATAAGAACCATCTTGTTGAAGGAAGAAGAAATCCAACAGAAACAATCAATTTACAGGGAGAACTGACACCTGAAAGTGGGAACGATAATATCGGTAAAAGGCATGCTGATGCTTTGCCTCCAGATAAACAAAAACCAAACATCTCAGGTACTGTTCAAATGGAATTATTTGCATGCATGAATGTGTTGAAATTTGTAAGTTTAATTTGTTTTTTGTCATAGGATGATATTCAATGCAGAGTGGATTGATCTTTTGTTTTTTTTTGTTTTATTTTTTTTTTTTTTTTTTTTTTTTTTTTTTTCGGGACAGCATCTCCTAAATTTATGCTTGCCACTCCGGCAAATAAAGAAAGTTCTCGGGTTTTGAGGAAAAGAAAGAAAGACTATGATAAAAGTATCATTCTTTCAAATAAGTGAGTATAGCTTTTTATTAGTATCAATAAAATTTATAACTGATCGGATGGTCATTTTAGATTCAAAGGTTTGCGCCAAATTAGAATTCTGTCTTTGTTTTCCATTTCTCATTAAATCCCTTACGTCTGTTTGACATCACTTTTATTTTTTATTTATGTTTTCATTTTAACTTTTGTTTTTAAAAGGATGTTTGGTTAATATATTTTTTATTATATGCTTTTATTTTTTGTTTTTAAAAACAACCAAAACAAAACCAAATAAACTTTAATTCAAACCAAAACATAAACTTAACAAAACAAAAAAAAAGAAAACAAAAAATAATAGTGATTCCAAATGGGGCCTTAAATCTATTGCGTTTCATTTAAATTGCTGATAATTTAAAAAAAAATAATTAATGACCAAATGACCTCCTTGTAAACCTGCTGACTGCTGACTCATGGAAGAGTGGTTTGGTTTCTCAAAGCCTTTCAGTTCCTAAACAATTTTACTGTAGACCTTAGAGTATTAGTTCATTTTCTCTTCTCTCTCTTTTTTTTTTTTTTGTGGAAATTAGATTTGATTTTTTCTCTTCTCTCTCTTTTTTTTTTTTTTTTTTTGTGGAAATTAGATTTGATCATCGGTATTTAAAGCCAAACTCCATTCCTCTTTTAATGCCATACTTTAATAAGTGGTATCAAAGTTGATAGTTCAACTTAGTTTTGAATAAATTATGTAATTTGAGTCTCTCATAAATTATTGTTTCCTTCTAGTTGGCCTAGGTTCAATAATTGGTCCCTCACAGTGCCATTAAGTGTGAACACTCTAAATGAACATGTTTACAAAAAGGAAAATATAAAAATAAAAATATGTAAAGGTGCTGATAGAAGAGTTAAAAAAATAAAATACAAACTTGATTAAAAAAACCCTAAAAAAGCCCTTATGTCTAAAACAGTTGAGCATTGGGATGCTCTAGCCGTTTATAAAAAAGTTAAGGTGTTGAGCTTGTCGTGGCAAGTTTGACAAATAGAAACGTAGTTTAAATATTGCCAGGCGTGAAGGGCTTGGAACGTTCTTCAGTTTCTTTATACGTAATTGTTTGTTGTAGACATTTTAAGTGTCAATGCTATTTTTATTATGGTACCTTTGCACAAACATGATTTACTCTTAATTATGCTTATAATCGAAAGCCCAAACAATTGAATGAATAAATTATCTCATCATCTTTTTGTGTTTAATTTTGTGCACTGACATAACTATAGGTGTTAGTTAAATAATTACAATAATTTGTGTTGTTGAATTCATTATTTTTTATTTTTCCAAATTACTAAATTCTCACTCATTTCAATCATTTACTAACATCATAGGCTCTTGTGTATTGTCTTATATATTGCATTATTGTGGAATCTTAATGATGATCGTTGCTATGTATATACGCTCATAATATTTTTTTTATTCACATTAGAAGGTTGATCAATCCTAACATTGAAAAAATATGATATTTAAATTGTGCTGATTGTTATATTAATGCTTTCCATGTTGCATTCCATTGGTGTATATTTAGCTTCCATAAAACAAAAAAAAACTATGAATCGATCAATTGTTGTGAGATATGTATTTCCTGGCATAGAAATGAGACGAAAAAGAACACAAGCAAACACAGATCGTTTACGTGGTTCGATCCAACTGGATCTACGTCCACGGGAGGGAATCAATCAAATATTTCACTAAGGCAAAAGAAATGGAGAATACATAGCTTATACATAAAGATGAGCCCTCATCTTCCTTCGATGGCCTCCCTCTCAAGCGACACCTTGATACAAGGCCTCAAGATGCTCTCCTCCTCTAACTCTATAGCTATTCTCTCCTCCTTTGTGGTAGCTCAAGATATCTTCTCCCCTTTCCTCTCCTAAGCCTCACACCCTTAAGATCTCTTCCCTT
>NW_018165518.1:159841-160091 GCF_001263595.1 Phalaenopsis equestris
TTGGATCTTTCATGAAATACCTGATTTCTGGTTAGGTGAATGGTGCTTTGGTTGTCGCAAAACACAGTTATCACCTTCTGATATATCCCAAGCACCACAGTCATGCCCTTTAGCCACATAGCTTCCTTAATTGCTTCAGTCACAGTGATGTATTTGTCCTCTGTTGTCTAAGAAATTCTTACCAAATTTCTTACCTTCTCCCCGTGAACTCCACAGCCTTCGTCAACCGAACGGAAAGCTCCGATCCCTT
>NW_018165518.1:160191-166505 GCF_001263595.1 Phalaenopsis equestris
GCAAACCCCATACCAAAAATAGTGCCGACAGGAAGTCATGAGGATGACAGTTATCAGTTATGTAGGAAAATCTAAACTGAAATGTGATGATATTCGTGATTTAATTTTGGTTGAGGAGGTGCACATGAAAGATTCTGGCGATATCTCGGGTACGAGTTCGACACTGAATGTTGATTTCAGAGGGAGATGACAAGAAAGAAACTCCAAAAACTCAAATAAAGGGAGATCAAAATTAAAGTCTGATCAACAGGCAATCTGCTGGAATTGTAGTAAGGCTAGCTACATAAAGAGAAACTGCAAGAATCTTAAGAAAATGAAGAATGATAGCACAAATATGGTATCTGAAGAAGTACATGATGCACTATTGCTAGCAGTTCATAGTTTTGTTGATGATGAAAGTGAAGAAGAGAGTGGGTTCGGGACACTCATTCCTATTGTTCCATAAACAAATGGTGGAGAACCACAAAGCAATGAAGAAACCTTGCAAGATGAAAGTTCGAGCAAGTGGGAGTTGGCAGAACTTCCACAGGGAAGAAGACATTACACAACAAGTAGGTGTACCAGATGAAGTCTGAGCATGATGTCAGTAATAGGTACAAGGCTAGACTTGTTGAAAAAGGCTTTCAGCAGAGACAGGATATTGCCCATACAATGAGAGTTGTAAGCAGAGACAAGAGTAATTCAAGAAATAGCTTGGAGGTGCAAATTTATGTGGACTCTGTTGATATGTTGACTGAGGGTATTATTCTTGAGAAACTGAAGTTGTGCGCAGCTTCAGTTGGTCTTCTGGAGTGAAGACAAAGGCTTTGAGTTGCAAAGGTGGAGGATTCACATTTGAAGAAAAAGGCGACACCGCCAGTGGAGGATATATCAATTTGAGCAGGAAGACAAGACATTGAAGTCAGTGTATCGGTCTCTAAGTGAGAGATTTGTTTGTGTGGAGCCCAATAGGAACTGTTCTCACCTCTCGCTCATATCGCGAAAAGTCGTGATTCTTCACTGTTTCGCGAAAACCGCAGCTCCCGCCTCCAGGATCGTGAAACGACCTTGCCCCTCGCCTCTTTTAAGATGCGAACAGAAGAGGAAAAAAATCAAGAGAGCAGGTTCTCCTTCAGATTAAGTCACAATTTTTTTTGTGTTCTTCTTCGGGCTTCCTCAAGATAGAGGAAGGAGAGTGCAAGCAGTAGTTCCTTGCTGCAGAAGGAAGAAGAAAGAAGAATAAGAAGATTGTTCTCCCTTGGCTTCTTCTTGGTGGCTTGTGGCAGAAGAGAAACTGGTTTTATTTCTCTTCTAAGTTTATCTTCTTCGGTGTATCTCGTTATAAAGTTTCTTCAGTATATCTTGGTGTAGAGAGAGAAGAAGAGTGAGCAACGAAGCGAGAGATTCCTCTTGTAAGTCGAGACGATCGACTGGTGTAAATTACTCTAGTAAAATCCTCTGCAACTCCGTGGACGTAGGCAATTTGTCGAACCATGTAAATCTGTGTGTTTCGTTGTGTTGCTGTTTTCTGGTGTAAATTTTCTCGTTCTATTTTTCGCTTCAAATATTGTTCTCCTGTTTATATATATATATATATATATATACACCACAACAACTGGTATAGTTCACAACGCTTCCTTGTTCATTAACCTTAATCAGTGTTTGTACATAAGCTCCAACCTAGCATTTTTGGACAGGGAGATCTTCTCATTTTTAACTGAGATGGCGATCAAAGAAGTTTGGCTTCTTGGCGTTGTTCTCTTAATTCACTATCTCATTGATCTCAAGAGATGACTAATGTAAAATCACTTTACAGTGTTGGAAGACTCACCAATGGTAATCGAAAGAAAATTAAATTAACAACCAAAGAAAAACTCCCTTCTTTTTTCTCATTACTCCATTAAATGACAACTTACATTACTGTATTTTCATCCCAATTGCGAAAGTAATAAATAAGAAATTACATTAAAAAAGCAATAAATATTATTTTCTCATCAAATTAGGAAAACAATAACTAGGATATTAAATTAAGGAAACAATAAATATTATTTTCCCATAAACTGGGAAAGCAATAACTAGGAATTTTGAGTGCCATGGAATAAAAACTATAAACACTGCTAGTGGTGAAAATATTTCTAATCTTTTATACTCACTATAGATCTGTCAGGACCAACTTAATCTTAGTGTTATTATTGACTTCAATTCTCCAACCTTACTTTCATTCATTGCCTAATCACGTACATCTCAAGAGGCATGGAACACTTGCAAATACCTATGCTAAACCATCTCGATGGCATCTTACATAACTTAAAGAAGATCCTTGCTCTCTTACGAATGGAATAAAAGTCATCATTTATGCAACATATCAAATTTATTTTTGAAGAATTAGTCATGTTTTGCTACCCTATTGATGAAGATGACCCCACATTAAAAATTCTAGCATGCCTTAATGATTTGTACAAAACAAATTGTTCTTCTATGCATGTGTATGAGACACCAATAACATTTGAAGAGATACATGAATAGGCTTATATATTTTGAAACTCATCTCAAATTTGAAGTAAAAATACAATCTCCTCATCTATGATGGCCACCGCAAACCCTACTAAAAAAGAAAGTAACAACTGCATTAAAACATATACCTCCCCCAACTATACCTCCCACAACTACAAAAAGCGGACCTTAAACCAAACCAAAATTTCATCATACCAACTAATCTAGAGCTCATCAACTTTGTTTTAAACCATGTTCTTTGTTATAATATTCCTTTAATGAAATGCACTTGATTGTTACCAAGGGCAGAGCTATTTTATATTTAGGGTGAGCAATTGCTCACCCTGAAATTTGGGATTTTTCTATATAATTAGTAAAATTTTAAAAAAATTTATGTAGTTTAGGCAATATAGTAATTTTACCCTCCTTTAAAATTTATTTTTTTGTGACTTCAAAAATTTTAAGCATTTGTTGATTTTTCCTAATCTAAAAAAGGCTACTTCCACCTCTATTTGCATCATTTACATATATATATATATATATATATTAAAATTTGATATAAAAATTTTATCAGTAGCACATGAATATAGTAGAAATATACTAATTTGATTCTTGAAGACTGTAGAGCAAATACTTTGAATGCAAAATAAAAAAAGTGGTATTAAAAATAAAAACTATTTACCAATGATGATTATGATAATAATTATAATATTAACAATGATAAAAAAAATTTACATATATATCATCTTATTTATGCATGAAAACAAGGTGAATTATATCTTATAAAAATTTAAATATATTATTTTTAATGTTATATGAAAATTTTAGGCCATAAATACAAAAAACTTGGGTGATATGTACCCTCATAATAATGATAATAATAATAATAATAATAATAATAATAATACTATTTAATAACATCCCAGAAGGCAGCAACCACGCCCGTTCGGCAATTTAGAGCAGCGTAAGGAAAGGGCTGTTCGGTAATTTTATAAAACCCGTCGCTTTGTATTTTGCATATTTTAAGCTTTACAGATTTTACCTCTTCTTTGTCTTCCCCCGTACGCCTGTGATTCTTCCACTGGAAGCTCCCAGCTCTCGCGACAAGACTCTCCCGAATATAACACCACGGCTTCTCTCCGTGGAGCGCCATTGGAGAAGAAGAATAAGGAGAAGGAAGAAGAAACGGCCATGTTCTACTCACTCTCTCTTCTATCAAGAAAAGGACCTCTGGGCACCATTTGGATTGCCGCATATTGCTTCAAGAAGCTCAAAAGAGGACAGATTGCTTCTACCGACATTTCCTCCACAGTAGGTATTGGCCGCATCTCTTTCATTCCCCCTTTTCTTTTCTTTGGTTGCTGCGTGGCACTTTAGAGGGGATAAGAATGGTTAGTTTCTTCCTTTGGGTTTCAAGTATGGTTTAAAATGGAGGTGGGATGCCGATAGATGAAGACAGTGACCTGAGATGACTATGACATTTTAATCTATCTTGTTTTATTTGTTGAAATAAAGAAGTTATCTCTACCAAGCTTTTCATGGAGAGGCTGTTAAGAGCAGTTGCAATGTGGTGAATTTCGGAGCTTTTATTCATTATTAAATGTGTAGTAAGTTTTTTTGATATTGTCAATTCATTCTTGCCCAAAAAGACATGTAGCGTTTTAGTTTGTGATGCTTGTTAGATCCATTAATGCACTTTTTGCCTGTGGAAAAGAATGATATATCGAAGGACTTTGTTGTCGTATTCACAAAAACTGAATCTGTGGGCACACGTGTGGATGTAGAGCTATATTTCGAGGTTATTCAAGCCAGGCAATGTTTGGGGTAGGTAGGTTTTATTCGACCAACTTACTGCCTTGTTGATAAAAAAATTTAGGGAAATTTACTTACATGACACGCAATTCTTATGTATTTACATTTCTTACACCTAAATTTTGATATTTGCACTTATAAAACCTTGGTGTCATAAACCTTTGCATGAAAAGGTATATTTCACTTTTAAAAAGATGTTATGGTGATATTTTTGTTGTGATGTTAAAGTTTTGTGTGGTATGCATGTAAATATGAATGTTTAGGTGCTAGATAGATAAATGCACAAGAATTGTGTGCTAGGTATGTCAATGAAGGCTTGCCTTTGTCCATCATTATTAAGTCTTGCATTGCTCCAGGGCTCATCTTGGTGCTTTGGTCAACCATGGCTTGCCTTGGTGGATTGTTTGATCAGGGCTTTTGCTATGTAAACTTAGTATATGCAATTGCAACACGTGTGATAGATAGGAATCTTTCCCAATCCCTTCAGATGAGTTAATATATAGTTATTTTTTTATTCAAAAAGGTTCTGACTAGAGTTTTGTATAGCTGAAATATATCTATAAATAATAAAGTTCGTTGCAAGATCGCATCTTTGTGGCTATCTATATGGTATTGATCTATATTTAGAGTCAAATTTGAATTGAATAAACTTAATTTTAAGTTAGTTATTTGTTTTGATGAAACAAATAGATTTTGAGTTTATTTAAGCGTGCAGTTATGTACTATCTTTAAAGATCCTTATTAAATTAATTAGTTTTGACAGAGTGTTAGCAAGATGAGTTTGTAATCCTTCAAAACATAAATTTGAAAGCATTTAACTGTGGTTACTTTTATTCACCTAGCTGCTCTTCTAAAAAACTCATCTCGGTCCTTTGTTTAATCATTCTCACAGATAAAATCATGCCCGAAATTCAAATTTCTCATAGAGTATTGGCTCAACTTCTTCTTGGTATTGTCAAAATTTTCTCAAAGAAAGTGGATTTTCTCTATGATGAGTGCAACGAGACATTAAATCAAATAAGAAAGTCTCTTCTTGTCGCTGAAGGGAATAATGCACAGAACAAAGTTAGTGCTAGACCAAGAAAGGGTAACAGGTGCAGTAAAGAGGTAAAGTCTGCCATAGATCATATAGCTATGACAATGAAGGAGCATAGCTGTGAAAAACAGATTGAAACGATGCTTGCATCATACCATGAGGTTTCTGTTCCTCTTCCTGAGCAATTTGAACTTGGTTCATTTGATTTTGGGGTTTTGGAAGAGGGGTGAGATTGAAAAATCTTATAGGACTAAAATTTAATTAATTTTTGTTAATCGTTTATTCAAATCATTTATATTTCATGCAGAGATATCGGCGGAAGTCGTCAGCATCCTACTCCTCTAGGTACTTATTTGGGAACAGCCTCGTAGTTTGTTTGATATCATATATCCTGTATGTGTGATTCTTAATTGTTAATAGAATCATACTTTACCTATTCTTTTTTTAGTTTTAATGCTAATATCAATTAGTTACGTTAATAACATTTACTTTTTGGAAGATTTACATACATCCACTCAATTCTTGTGTATTTCATATCTAACCTAAACTTCAATTTTTACATATATGGCATCTTATCTATATATAAAAATGTGTATTGTATTTTAATGTGATATGAAAGATTAGTGTGGATTAAATGTAATAAGCAAAATTAGGTGTTAGACATGGAAGGATATATAAGAATTGGGTGTTCTGTATGTAAATACTCACTTTTTTAACCATGTTTGGGATTGTCAAATAAAACACCCTTGTTGTTAAATACCCATTCTTGTATCCATTTGCTGATATGAATAGCATCTTTACGTTGGCTTTACAGGTGAATGGCAGGACAACAGGACCCACCAGCCTTCATATTTGGATGAGGTATCTCACTCTGTTTTTTATTTGTATTCTCATATAAGATGTTTTTTGTATGCTAATATTACTCGCATATAGTATGTTCAGTCTAATGATGGGAGTTATGCAAAATGTAGTGTCACTCTCTCTTCTATCAAGA
>NW_018165518.1:166528-167777 GCF_001263595.1 Phalaenopsis equestris
TCTTCTCTCCTTTTTTTTTTTTTTTTTTTTGTGGAAATTAGATTTGAACATCGGTATTTAAAGCCAAACTCCATTCCTCTTTTAATGCCATACTTTAATAAGTGGTATCAAAGTTGATAGTTCAACTTAGTTTTGAATAAATTATGTAATTTGAGTCTCTCATAAATTATTGTTTCCTTCTAGTTGGCCTAGGTTCAATAATTGGTCCCTCACAGTGCCATTAAGTGTGAACACTCTAAATGAACATGTTTACAAAAAGGAAAATATAAAAATAAAAATATGTAAAGGTGCTGATAGAAGAGTTAAAAAAATAAAATACAAACTTGATTAAAAAAACCCTAAAAAAGCCCTTATGTCTAAAACAGTTGAGCATTGGGATGCTCTAGCCGTTTATAAAAGAGTTAAGGTGTTGAGAGCTTGTCGTGGCAAGTTTGGACAAATAGAAACGTAGTTCAAATATTGCCAGCCGTGAAGGTCTTGGAACGTTCTTCAGTTTCTTTATACGTAATTGTTTGTTGTAAACATTTTAAGTGTCAATGCTATTTTTATTATGGTACCTTTGCACAAACATGATTTACTCTTAATTATGCTTATAATCGAAAGCCCAAACAATTGAATGAATAAATTATCTCATCATCTTTTTGTGTTTAATTTTGTGCACTGACATAACTATAGGTGTTAGTTAAATAATTACAATAATTTGTGTTGTTGAATTCATTATTTTTTATTTTTCCAAATTACTAAATTCTCACTCATTTCAATCATTTACTAACATCATAGGCTCTTGTGTATTGTCTTATATATTGCATTATTGTGGAATCTTAATGATGATCGTTGCTATGTATATACGCTCATAATATTTTTTTTATTCACATTAGAAGGTTGATCAATCCTAACATTGAAAAAATATGATATTTAAATTGTGCTGATTGTTATATTAATGCTTTCCATGTTGCATTCCATTGGTGTATATTTAGCTTCCATAAAACAAAAAAAAAAACTATGAATCGATCAATGTTAAAACTGGGTGGTTCATCAAAAGTTTGACCGAGTTCGCTATCTATGAATCGATCAATTGTTGTGAGATATGTATTTCCTGGCATAGAAATGAGACGAAAAAGAACACAAGCAAACACAGATCGTTTACGTGGTTCGATCCAACTGGATCTACGTCCACGGGAGGGAATCAATCAAATATTTCACTAAGGCAAAAGAAATGGAGAATACATAGCTTATACATAGAGATGAG
>NW_018165518.1:169087-192392 GCF_001263595.1 Phalaenopsis equestris
ACATTTTAAGTGTCAATGCTATTTTTATTATGGTACCTTTGCACAAACATGATTTACTCTTAATTATGCTTATAATCGAAAGCCCAAACAATTGAATGAATAAATTATCTCATCATCTTTTTGTGTTTAATTTTGTGCACTGACATAACTATAGGTGTTAGTTAAATAATTACAATAATTTGTGTTGTTGAATTCATTATTTTTTATTTTTCCAAATTACTAAATTCTCACTCATTTCAATCATTTACTAACATCATAGGCTCTTGTGTATTGTCTTATATATTGCATTATTGTGGAATCTTAATGATGATCGTTGCTATGTATATACGCTCATAATATTTTTTTTATTCACATTAGAAGGTTGATCAATCCTAACATTGAAAAAATATGATATTTAAATTGTGCTGATTGTTATATTAATGCTTTCCATGTTGCATTCCATTGGTGTATATTTAGCTTCCATAAAACAAAAAAAAAAACTATGAATCGATCAATGTTAAAACTGGGTGGTTCATCAAAAGTTTGACCGAGTTCGCTATTTAAATATTTAGTCTAGTCAGTTCTGTGTTGAAGTAATTTTGGAATTCAATCTAATTGGCTAGAACATCGGTTCATAGTTGAGTTGGTCAGATTAGCCTGTTTGGTTTGACTTTAAAACCATGGTTCTCGCCCATTGGATTAAGTTTTTGGGTTGAAAATTAATATTAATGTGTGAAACTCAAATCAGTCCCCAATTGGCTCATACTTCCTAATGACATGGACTCGCTGTTGAGGGTAATGTTTATATTTCCATTCATTAATTGCTTTATTATATATTGTATGTCTAGTCATTGCATCATCATTTTTTATCACCACCTTACAACCAAAAACACCCATAACACTCGTCCCTTGAGTCATCAATCCTTGCTTAGCAAATACAGTAATTAGTTAACAATGATTTTAGCTGAGTGATCAATCCTTGCACAGTAAATACACTAATTAGTTAAGATTGATTTTAGTTATGTTCAAATTATTTGTTTTTCCAAATGAAGTTAATTTCATAGTCCTCGTATTATTTAGGATCTTTGTTTATTTGATATAATGAATATCAAAACTGATCTGAAATGGAAATCAAAATATTAACATTTTTAAAATAAGAATGTGTATTATTATTTCAAAATTGAACTGAATGAACCAAATGGGCTCGGCTAAGTTCGGTTTTATGGTTTTGACCAAATAATGCACATCCCTATTTATTAATTTGCTATAAATGTCAAAATAGTGTGTTTGATGAATTTTATGCCATCATGAGCTTCAAAATAACTTGTTCTTCCTTTTGTGACAAGCATGTTTTCGTATTTGAAGGTTTTATTGTTCCCATCTTTTTCTCTTGGTTTTGGCAGGTTTATGAAACAAATTATAAATGACGCCAGTGATCTAGTATGTAAAAGAAGAAAATTACCTCATATTGATCTTGATATTTGGAAGTTCCGGAGATTCTCAAATCCGTCTCAAAGTTTTAAAGACCCTTTGATTCCTTGTAATATTCTTTTTCTTTGCTTTGAAGAACCTTAGCCTAAAGTAATCATAATTTTCTTTACTAATACTGATCAGCTCGTTTATGTTACAGTTTCTTCTCCCGTGCAAGAAAAACCGTCGCAGAAGAAATTGCCTAAGCTATCAAAAAATTCTGTTGAACTTATTGATTCACCCAACGTGAAAGATGGAATGACTCTTGAATCTTCAAATGCTGAAATAGATACAGAAATTTCGATGCAGAAGCGAATCGAAATGCCAGAAATTTCAATGCAAAAGCTGGTTGAAATGCGTCCTCATTTACCAAAGGAGTCTGCAGTTGACCATATCGATCCAACGAACAAAGAAGATAGCACGCCTCACATTAATGCCGAACCAGAAACAGAAGCTTTGATTCAAAAGCTAGACCTAACATGTCAGACCCCATCAAATTCTTCAGACTGCAGGTCCAACTGTTTGAAAAATGTTAACGAAGAGTTCACTTTACCAGATGCTGTCCATTATCAACTAGAAAAATTGGTAAAGTTTGAGAGCATATGTTTAGATTTTCTACCTGATTTTCATTTGTTTTCATAAACTTGCTTGTTTGTTCAGGAACTCTGCTTTCATGGGGATGATATTGGTGAACAAGGTATTCTTTTAAACTGTGTATACATAAAGTTTTGTTTGTTTCAGTTTATTTCAAGTATATATTCATACATTACTACATCTTCTTGCAGCTAATGGATGGCCCCCAAGTACAAGGTTGGTAAATGCATTAACATTTTTTTTTAAACTTAGGTGTTATTGAAAGTTTTACTGGATAAAACAAGTGTAACTTTCACAGGGTAGCAGCACAGTACTTATATAACAGGTTTCTGAGGCTTAGGGAGAAAGAAGTTGTGGCTTTGAGTCTGACAGAGATTCTTGAAGGAAAAACAAGAGCAACACGTGCCAGATTCATGTACGAGACGCTGGTATTTTTCCATACTCTTTTACCATGCAATGAGACCCATATTTAGCAATAAATTATCTGCCAATATATGATCTCAAATATGCTTATATAGTTTGCATGTGATGAATGTTAATTGAAACTTGATTTGGTTTTGTTTTTGTTTTGTTTTGTTTTTATTTTTTGTGCAGACTTTGAAGACATATGGATGTATAGATGTTAGACAGGATTTTCCTTATGGTGATGTCTCTATTTCGGCAACTCCGGTGCTAGAATCTTTTCAGAAAGTTTATATGTGAGGATATTACTTAAGAATTTTTTCAGGAGTCTCTTTTTTGTAAATGTTCCTGGCTCATAGGCTCCTTTTTGTTTTCAAAATATCTGTGTATATATTTAAAGATACTTTCTGGTTTTGTTAAGAAAGGAAAAAGGTGGAAAAAGGTTTTGTAGAGAGCCGTGCTATCTAAGTCTTGAAATTAGTTTATGTTGATGGAAAGCTTTCTTTAAAAAAAATTACTTTTGTTTTATCTATTCCAAAAGTTATAGTCTTGTTCCTTATTTTGTTGAGCTTTTTATTTTTTTCTTCCCCTAGTTGCCACGAACTACTGGCAATCAAAGATTCCATGGATACGCTTGCAAATATCTAGTAATTTCATGATGAAGTCCATGAAATCTTATCTTGTCATGAGGCTAGTTTCAATCAATTGAGTGAGGTGTCAACACTGAGCTCCAAACACAATCAGCCTCTTGAAGCTCCCTTTGAGGATACATTAATGTCAGCCTCTTTGGCCTCGAGGGATCCATGGCCAACATTGGAGCTCTGCCAAGAACCGCCCTAACAACTCTTAAAATTGGCCTTTTAAAATTTATTTGGCTTGAGACCCTTGTAAATGAACTATAAATAACTTGTCTTTCATCCAAATGGACCTGCCTTGCTGCTGCTAGCCATACTTCAGCGGAATCTTTCTTTTTCCATGTGATTGTCGCTATCCGATCTCTTTGCTTAATAATAGCACCCTGAACTTCTATTGAGAACTTCTATCGTCGGGTATGAAACTAATTGCATAGAGAATCTTGTATTTGCTCTCATTTTATAAGGACTATAGACCGGAAGCTATGGCACCAATAGAGCTTTTCATTCTTTTTGAAAGAAGATTTTTCGTCCAAATCGTGCGCAACCAATAAACTTGGACGCCTTCTTACTTAACAAGTTCAGAGGACTCCTCTACAGCCTCATGTCTTACTGACAAGTTGACCTCATGACCATTTCATATGCTTGCTGCTTGGGGCTAGGCTTTTGAATGTTTCTACCCAAAATTAAAAAAAAAATTTACAAGATTTGGGATTAATTCAATCGATTCACAACATATTCTCATCTTCACTTACAGTTTTTCTAGTTGAGGATGGAAGTTAGAGGTTTTACATTGATAAAAAGTGTGGATGGAAGTTAGAGGTTTTACATTGATTATCTAGTTTCGAATAATGTCACCATTTACGACAAATACCTTATTTTCGTCCTCGATAAGCTCTTAGATGAACTTTCGGATTCAATTTTTTTTTCAAATTAAACCTCAAGTTGAGTTATTATCATATTTAGGTGCATGAAGCAGACATTCCAAAGGCTTTGTCCCCTTGATGAACGATTAATATTCTGATGCCATAAATTTGTAACTTTTAAAAATATGATCTTCAACTTTCCTACAACCACAAATATCCTTTATTCTATATTAAAGTCATTAAAACATTTTTGTAATGTTCTAGTGAGACTAGAAAGCTAATGGAGTAACCCTTCTCCTAGGATAATAGTCACACTCATCAAAATTTTAATGCCCAAAAATTTATTTGCTCATATCATAAATAGGACTCTTATATGTGTGACATTTAATGCATTATGCTTGAAATATATTTTTTTTTTTTAATAAACCTTTAAGTTTTAAAAAAACTATTTTCAAATTCTTAATTAATTTTGATTTTCTATCTATAGAACAAATTTGTCAAGAGATTAAAAATTGTAAATTTAAATTTATACATTTGATAATATCTATATATTTATATTAGATACCACACAAGAAATGAAATTTGATGAGCCAGTAAATCAATTTCAAACAATTATAATTCTACTTCTTATTGAAAAAAGTTATTTGCTTAAGATAATGAAGTTAAGCAATAAATTTTATGATTTATAATTGACTGAAAAAGTCGAACTTTCCCTTATATTCTTTATTTTACGTGTGCATAGACCTCAAATTTTTTAATATAATTTCTAGAAATAGCTTCTTTATTTTTTGTCATTTAGATAAAAGTAGTATATGCTCTTAACACGAGTTATAATGAAGATACAAAAAAATCTTATTTTGTACACTTAAAAATAAAACTCATACACAACCATACATAAATATAATATGTTAAGAGTTAGAAAGGAAAACAAATAATGAAATTCATCAATAAAACTTGCAAACAGATCCACAAAACAATAAAATAACATCTAATTGAAATTTTTGAAAGAAAATTATGTAAAATTAAAACTACTTATAAACCTATAAACATACAAATAATAATTAATGAACTTAAAAATATCAAATAAAATTAATTATATTAATGAAAAGCCCATCCTATGATGATATCCCACTAATCAAATTGTTAGAATGGGCTATAAAACAAGTACAACAAGTGAGTTTGATAAGTTAAACAAAAAATTAATTATTATTTAAAGAGTTGATATTGAGGCATTCAATATGAATAATAAAATAAATGATTTATATGTATACAGGAAAACAATTAGTGTCATCGAGTTTTTTTTTAGATTATAATAATAGTTTAACATAACCAAAATGTGGCACAAATTTTAAAATGAATTATAAAATAATATTTTTTATAACTATTTATTTGATAAATTGTAACGCATGTTATCTCTAATTTAAAAACTCTACATGCAACCGTGCTAGATTTAATGAAACAAATCTAAATCAAATTGATCAGTCATTTATTATGTAACATATTGACAATCTTATTTAGGAGGCCATTCTAAATTTGAATACCAATCCATTGAAATCAAATGAAATGTGATATGGTTTTTAGTTGTTACTTTGTGGCCTTGCTAGCATGACAATCCTATCTTTTACTAAGTTGTCAGATTGTGGCCTTGCTAGCATGACAATCCTATCTTTTATTTGTATACAGAAAAACATTTAGTGTCATCGAGTTTTTTTTAGACTTTAATAATATTTTAACATAACCAAAATGTGACAAATTTTAAAATGAGTTATAAAATAATAATTTTTATAACTATTTATTTGATAAATTGTAAAGCATGTTATCTCTAATTTAAAAACTCTACATGCAACCGTGCTAGATTTAATGAAACAAATCTAAATCAAATTGATCAGTCATTTATTATGTAACATATTGACAATCTTATTTAGGAGGCCATTCTAAATTTGAATACCAATCCATTGAAATCAAATGAAATGTGATATGGTTTTTAGTTGTTACTTTGTGGCCTTGCTAGCATGACAATCCTATCTTTTATTTTGGAAAAGGTATTCCTACCTATACACAATTTTATGCAAACATAGATGTCATAAATAAAATTTTAATATGTATTTTATAAACAATACACTAAAAAATATTTATATATCAAAACATGAGTTATATGAGCATTATCTTTTAGTAGATTCAACTAAGATAATGTATCAATATTAAAAATTGCAACTATATGAATTGATTGAACAAACTTATCTTTACACACTAATAGGCCAAGTAAAATTATCCTTGTAAATTACTATTCATTATCAACATTTAAAAAAACTATGATATGCATACAATAACAGGGGTGGAACCGACAATAGTTGAATTATTTGAGATCAAATTGATAACTTTGAGTGAAGGATCAAAATAGAGACCTTACAAAAAAGAGTTCTAAAGTAATTTTTAAATTTAATGATAGAAAGTCAAACATATGATGCCACAATACCTAACTCAATGACTTGAATACAATAAACATAAAATAAGAGTAAATCAACATTGGTCACTTTAACATCCAACTAATCTAAATATTATAATACACTTCTCAACATTAAACTAATGTTATAATTAGATTTATACCTTCTCTGAATTCATTGTATCAAAATACAAAATTAAATCTCATGGTTTTTATAAGATTTTGAATAGCTAATTTCTAGCCTAAATAGTCAAAAGTGTAATTAATCAATTCATTTTAGCACAATGTTTAGCAATATGGAAAACTTAGTTTGGTTATTAAGGGAAAAAGGAGAGACAAAAATGAAGATATGGAACAAGGGAACGTGAGTGGAAGAAATATTGTGTCCGGAGGCCGGACACGAGCTGCATTCGGACAACGGACGTGATACACCGGGTGCAACGAAGAAAAAAAACATAACCCAATGTATCGAGTCCTTTGTCCGGTCGAAACTCGCGTCCGAACTCCTGATGCAATATTTTCTCACGCGAGAGAGCTTCTATTGAAGATAACTAAACAACAATTCAACTAAGTTATAACATTTTAAATATACGCTTTCATCTGTATTAACATAGGGGAAAAAATTAGATAAGATTATATCGAATTATTTTTGTGAGGAAAATCATAAATATTATTTGTTTTGCAACTAAATAATACTAAATTAGAGAACTTTAATTTGTGAATTTATTAAGAAATAATAAATACAATTGTAATTAAACGTATAATGAAATAATAAATATTTTGATAATTTTATATAATTAATAAATTAAATATTTAAGAAGTGAGAAATTTACATAGATGCCACACAATTTTTATGTATTTATACATCTAACGCCTAATGTTTAATATTTACATTTATAACACATTGTTTTCATAACCTCTGCATCAAAATGTGTTTCACGTTTTGAAAGTCGGTAATAGTTTTTTTTTTTAGGTAATATTAAATATTTGAGTGATTATAAATATAAAAATGGAGATGTTAAATATGTAAATATGTAATAATTGTGTGTTAAGCATGTAAATGCACCTTGACGCGCCATTAAGAAATTTTTATTATATGCACTAATTTTTTTTGCAAGAAATATTTCAGATTCAAATACAAGTTCATCCAGATTCTTAATTTCAACAAATTTATAGTCAAGCTTAACTGTCTCAACAAGACGAGCACGCTGATAAAAATATTAGTTTGATTCGAGTCGAATAAAGCCAAAATCAAGTCATTAAAACACTATTAGAGATTTTGGATCGTCGATTGAATGGTCCAATAAACTTCAAATCTGACATATTTATATTAAATCTAAGCGCCTCGACGAGAAGAATCCAACGAGCTTAAGGCTGCTTATTTCCAAGGTCATTAATGCTTTCAAATTAAGAAAATATCACCTAAGATCAAAAGGGATGGATATGGGATGTCTAATCAGGTGCTCAAGACTTATTCGTCAAAAGAAAAAAAATATCCCTATCCCAAAGGCCATAAATAAACCTCCTCCTTCGACTTGAGAGGGGGAGGAAAAGAAAGGAAATCAAACAGTCTTTTTCTGGATTGAAGACTTAAAGATTACTTCCGACCTCCATAGCCGCCGACCACCATCGATCACCACCCGTCTACCGTTGTCGACCATCGTCAGTTGCTCCTGGTCGACAACATCGATAATGTTGTATCCCAAATAGGAACATAACTAATGACATTGTATTGAAGACTTGAAGATAATTTCCGACCTCTATAGTCTACTATCACTGTAGATCGCTTCCCTTCAGTCACAACTGACCTTCTGCCACCGGCAACTTCTGCTTACAACTATTGTATCCCAAATACGACTATGCACTATAACACCCATATTGAAAATTCAGTAATAACTTTCGACCTTCATAGTCATTAACCACTATCGACCACCACTAGTCGTCACCTTCTGCTGCTGGTGACTGCTAGCCATCGACAACCACTGCTTATGACTGTTGTAGCCAAACACCAATTACAACCTCAGTGGCCAACTAATGACATTGTCGCTTCCAATCAAGACCTTTGTGGCCAACAACTACCTGTGCAGTAATACTTCAATTTTACGTCATTTTACCTGTTATTTTCTCTGCATTTTACACTTAACTTCATTCATTCAGCACAAATTTACGCTTAAGAAATGTACTTTGTTTATGTTGAGCAAGATGTGGGAATTGAATATGAACGAGATGGAACAAGAAAGTGCCCCAAAGCGACATGACCAAACCTAAAGTCGACGTGACCATGCCAGTGATCTAACCAAGCTGGCGTGAACAAGCCTGAAAATGACTTGACCACTCCATAAGCTGCAATAGGGCGGTGTGACCACGCCACAATCGGTAATGATCACGCTGGCCCTTGCAGAAGAATGACGTGACCACACCGACGAGCCAGAGACACTGGGAAGGAAATTTGATGGCACAAATCATGATTCATGCTATAAAATCAGATCTTAGGGCTTCTAAGGAGGAGCTCTACATCAGAGAATACTTGGAGGTTGAAAGAAGAGAGTTTGGGAGAAGATTTGAATGATCTCTTAAGAAATTTCTTCCTCCTTGGATTGAGACCTTCTATGGAGAGAATAATTAAATATAATTAGAATTAATTAAATACCAAAAAACATATTTAAATATATAATTTAATCATCTATCTGTAGCTAAACAACTCTTATCAGCATTAAACACCTAAAAAAAGATCATATATGATAAATTTTAGTCAAAGAACATATATATTTTTCAACATTCATGTTTCTCTCCTCCGCGTGGAGGATGGATCGATCACCGCCTTCGTCCAGGCCTGCAACCACCCTGTACGGCAGAAGCAATATATTTTTCTTATTTTCATAAAATTTTTTTGGGAGAATTTTCAACCCACGAACTTTCAAGCTGGTTTCTGTTGTCTCTTTTGTACTTTTTATAATAATCTCTCCTATCCATATCCTTATATTCAACCAAATTCCTTAGCTCGAGTGATGCTGTGACGATCGATGATGCTTGAAGATGATCGTAGTACGGGCGTTGATGTGGAACACATATCATAAACTTAAAAAATATATATATACTTACGTAGGCCAATCACATATTTTCTAGAATGTACATCGTAGCCTTAATGTTTTAATTATGTGCAGCAGTTGAAAAAAAGAAAGCGCATCACTAGTTTTTTATATGAGGGCATTTATATAGATATCAGTCAAGTCTTATTTATTTACGTATCTAACAACTATGTTTTATCTTCTTAGTTCTATATCCTTCCAAGAAAGTCACCACTTGTGTTTTATTTTATTGGCATTTCGATGAATATCAGTTGCTTTTATTTAGTATATTATCTTAGCTAATAATTAGCAAGAAAAAATGAAATTAAAAATAATATAAAAAATTAAGTCATATATAAATTTTAATTAAATAGTTTTGTAAATTAAAGATAGTTATGATTAATTTTTTTTTATGTGTCAGAAAATTCATAGTGTTAGAGATATTTTAACGTTTTAGTATTACACGAAGAGTGAACACACAAATAAAAGAAAGTGGGAGGAGACACTAAATTTTTTATGTTAAAAAAAATTCTGGAAAGAAAAAAACCATGGGGTCTTGCCAATTAAAATAATACATTGTGTAATTGTTTAGGGTTTATGTCCACTCTTTTGAATTAGATAAGATGGAATTACAAAGCTGGGAGTCACAGATGTACAATAGTAGTTTAGCTATAATAGCATTGTGTAATTGTTTAGAGTTTATGTCCACTCTTTCGAATTAGATAAGATGGAATTACAAAGCTGAGAGTCACAGATGTACAATAGTAGTTTAGCTATAATAGTCATAATTGCGCACAACAAATGTGATTCTTGGTCAAAATAGCAATATTTACCTGCAAAGGTCATATCTGGATGTTACAAACGCGGTAGTTAGTCATAGAAGTTGTATCAATTGACTATAATAGTAGTAGTTGGCCACAAAAGGTTGTAATTGGAGATTGTAATAATAGTAGTGGGCCACAAACTTAGTAATTGATGGTTGCATGCAATAAAGGCCCTCGTTAGAAGCTGCAATAGCGTTTGTTGGTCATAGAGGTCGTAGTTGGAAGCTATAACAGTGGAGGTTAACCACATAGGTCATGGTTGGTGACTGCAATATCTTCAGTTGACTACAAAGGAAGTAGTTGAAAGTTGTAACAATAGTAACTGGCCACATATGTTGTAGTTGGTGACTACAATATCGTCAGTTGATCACATGGCCGTATTTGAAAGTTGTAATAATATTAGTTAGCCACAAAGACCAAAGTTGGTGGCTACAATAGTGCAAGCTGGCTATAGATGTCGTACAACACTAGTTTGTCACACAAGTCTTAGTTGGTGATTATATAGGTAGTGATTGGACCACTTCTCTCCGGGAGAACGAGATTATAAATTTATATAAAATATTGAGCTTCTCTTTGTACAATGTAAGGAAAAATATAGGTGTTAAGAACAATTACCAAATTCTGATTTTGTCAATCATAAGCAGTGGTTCCCGGAGGCTTGAAGTCAGCGGCGACATGCAGTGACAATCGGTGGTGGTCGATGATAGCCAACAGACAATGACAAATAGTGGTTGATAGCTACATCAGTCGAAAATTATTATTGGATCTTCAATATAGGTGTTATATGTTACAGTCGTATTTGGGATACGACATTTAGAATAGGAATCATCAGCTGCAAAAGGTCAAAGATGGAAAGCAGTGAGGGTTTGTGTTAAATGTCGGGCAATGATCATTGGTGGTCAGTGGCTACAATAGTGGAAAGTTATTGCAGAATCTTCAGTACAGGTGTTATATGTTCAACCATATTTTGGATACATGTTTGCAAACAGAGATTGTCGAGCACAGGAGGTCCTCGAAGTCAAGCAGTGATAGCCAACGACAGTTGATGGTGGTTGAGGGCGGTGATAGACGGTTGCTAACCGACGGTGTTTGGAAGTGATCAACAGCTACGATGGTCAGGAGATTTTGTCGAGTCTTCAATCTAGAAGTTGCTTTAGAGATCCTCTTCTTCTTCCCTCCCCCTAGCAAAATGCGGAGGTCTATTTATAGCTTTTGGGGGAGAGTCGTTTTGGTTTTCCGGTGAGTAAATTCCTCCATGATTTGATCTGATGACCTATATTGATCCCTCTTGATCATATGATTTTTTTTTAAATATTGGTGCCTTTTTTACCTAAGAATTCAACAAGCTTAAGCTCATTGGATTCCTCTCTTCGAGACATTCAATCTGAATATAAATATGTAAAATTTGGAATCCATATGACTATTCAATTGATGATTGAAAACTTATAATTATGCTTCAGTGGTTTGATTTTGGCTTGATTGGACCCAAATCAAACAAATTTTGACATCATTGGATTTAACTTGTCGAGACGATCAATTTGTGTATAAACTTACTGACATGAGCGCCATGGTGATCTTGAATTTGAATTTAGAATACTTATTGCTAAAAAATTCATCGAGATTCATGTTAGATGATAGTACTTTATTGGCGACGCATCACTTGCCCTTATTTTGGAAAATTTATGTTTGTATTATCAAAAAATATAAGTCACTGTGAAATTATCCATCAACTTTTTTTATACCCCAACTTGTGCATTGAATTGAAATAAAAAAAAAAAATCATTGATATTGATGCTTCATGGAACTTTGAGAATGGTAAAATTGAATATAAAATGCTGAAAAATGGCAAAGTAAACATTTCTGAAAAATACTTGATTATATGGTTTTTGATACTATCGGCTTTCGTTGTATACATTTGGGCATGTATGCATGTATATATGGGAGCACGTGTATGTCCATTTGAGCAAAATGAATAAATTTATGTGTTTAAGGATGTGATGGGGGTACATAGGCAGGTATAAATGCAATCAGGAATGTTTCCTGTGAGGTTATGAGGAGAGATTAAGTGTAAATGTATGAGGAATATCTACAAAAAGCATGTATTGAATGGAGATGATCACAGCGTATTAGAAAAACCGATTAGTTGGGGCTTGAATTTCTATACTTCTTGTATTATTTCTTTTTTTTTACATGTCATAAAAATTTTCGTGCGTTCTTCTCTTATGCATCATAGTTAATTTGATTTTTATACTCCTATGATGTTATTTATCATTTGGATTCCATCCCTGGACACCTTTTCTATGCTTAGATTTCTAATGTTTATGTATTGACTTTTTGGTATTAATTTACTTTTAATTTGGATCGATAGAAATTTGAAAATCCCTTGTGATCTAAGGCTTATAACCATTGTCTAGAAAAATAAGTAGGCTAACACACAATAGCTTGATGGAATAAATATATTGCCTGTATCCAAAATAAAAAACTAGAGGATTCTTGAGAACTACTGCATGGCTAAGTCCCATTAACTGTAATATGATTTCCAACACTTCTTATGACCTAAACATTTACTAAAGAGGACATGTCTCTGGTTGTTAACAATAACATTGGTTTTATAGAAAGAGATCAAAAAATCACCAGATCGGTGTCACAGGAGCATGATCCTTTCAACCCTAAAAAACTTTAACAAAATCTAGTTTAGTTCTTTTTCATGTAATAGGATTTTAAAACTTTTCGTATGTGCAAACAAAACCTCCAAACAAGGCTTAGAGGGTTAGTAAACTAGAATTTCCCTTATTAAAATATTTTGATAACTTTTCACATGAGATCAATACATGGACTAAAGAGGACATGTCTGTTGTTAACAATAACATGGGTTTTATAGAAAGAGATTAAAATATCACTTGACCAGTGTCACAGGAGCACGATCCTTTCAGCCCCAAAAAGCTTTAACAAAATCTAGTTTAGTTTTTTTTCCTGTAATAGGATTTTATAACTTTTCATGTCTACAAAAAAAACCTCCAAACTAGGCTTAGAGGGCTAGTAAACTAGAATTTCCCTTATTAGAAATATTTTGATAACTTTTCCCATGAGATCAATACATAGACTCATAATTTATATGTTTCTTTATCAATATGTATACTCATGTGATTAACTGACTTGTCTCATAGCATATTTTTGCCATCAATGAGAAGTTCTTGTATTGCTATTGTTAGTCGTCAAACAAGTATAGATTTCCTTATACGGAACTTCATTTCTCAAAAACGACGCTAAGCTATTACTTAGCAAAAAATTCATGGTGGTAGAGTACTATTTTAACATCTTAGCATTCTACAAAGATCTAACAAGCACATAAATAAATAAAAAGGAGGAGGAGATACCAAAATTTTTACGTGAAAAAATCTTGGAAATGAAAAAAAAATCACATGACCTAGCTCAATCAAACTAATCCACTATCAAATTGTAAGTATATATGTCTAATCTTCTTTTATATTAGAGAAGATAGAATAATAAAACTAATTATCACATATATAAAAAAATATTTTAGCTATAAAAATCATAATTAGGCTACAAAAATGTGATTATTGGTTGTAACAAAATAATTAGCAATAAAGGTCGTGGTTGGTTGCTACAAATGCAGTAGTTTGTCATAAAAACTGTCGATGTGAGTGCAATAGTGATTGTTGGGAGGTTGTAATTAATGATTGTAACAATAGTAGTTGGCCAAAAAGATCATAATTAGTTACTACACATGCAATAGTTGGCCACAAAGGTTATGGTTGAATGTTGTAATAGCATAAATTGGCTCTAGATGTCATAGTTGGTAACTGTGATAACATTAGTTAGTCACAAAAATCGTAGTTGGTGACTAAACTCCTTCTCTCAGAGAGAATGAGGTTATAATTTTATACTAAACACTTCACTTATTTGTATATAACATAAAAGAGTACAAGTTTTGGGAACAAACATTGTATTTTTGCTATGATTGTCATAAGCAATGGTCACCATAGGCCTGAGATGGGTGGCAACAAGCATCATATTGATCATTCAATTGATGATTAAAAACCTCCAGTTTAGTTTCTATGGTTTGATTTGGATTTGATAGACTTGAACTGATTAAAAATTCATGTATGGCTTGCTTAAACTTTTTCTTGTTGATATTTGATTTATATTTGATTTATTTATATTACTTGAACTGATTAAAAATTCAAATCAGCATTTAATTTTCATTCAAAATTTTTAAATTTTGAACTTAATTTTTTTTATGTAAAACTAATAGGCAAGCTGAAAAATTCAATAAGTATTTTATTTCTTGTATACCTTAAGATATTAACAAATAAATTTATAAATCTAAACACATAAACAATTAAATGTTTTGAGTGGTTGGCATATTTTTAAAATATAATGTTTAAACCCTAAACTATTCAAATATAATATTTAACGTTTAAGTGGTTAAAATATTATATTGAATATTTTGGATAATTATCATGTAAAAACCTCTTAAAGATTTGATTGTGTAAATATAAAAATTTTGACATTAGACATGTAAATGCATACAAAAGAATGCCCCAATCTTATAATGATCGTGTAAATGATGTACGATACCTTATAAATTAAAAAGCTATAGAGAGACGCGTGCCCCCAAAGTTTGTGTTGGGGCTTCTTACTTGTAACATTATAATTTGGAGAAATTACCGAAATACATCATGACCGCACCTGATATACGATCAGAATCAAACACCGCGTGCAAAACAGAAATAAATGTGCGGTCCGCATGCAATCATTTTTCTATAATTTGAAGGTCATGTCTTGGCAACAATCCAATGAAAACCGCAGCAGACGCGTTAAAATATGGTACATATTTAAATCTGCAAACTTGATTTGTTCAAAAGCCAGTTTTTGAATGGAAGCCGCAACCTGCAGCAAATAAATTAAAGCGAAATACTTCCGTTACTTCAACCCAGCCCCCCTATAAATCCTTTCCTCTCCTCGCTAACGCCTTCATCCTTCCACAGAAACCAAACATGGCCGCTCCTCCATCAAAGCTTGCCGTTTTAACCTCCTTCCTCATCGCCCTCATCCTGCTGCCTCCGCTGTCATCCGGCCAAGAAGTTGGTAAGCGGTCTCTCTCTTTTGCTTTTCCATTAGAAATACTCTTTTCAAATGATACTGCGCAGAGCTTTTGAAATGACATCATCGTTTTGTTAAACCTTTTTACAGAGGATGAGAAGGAGTTTAGCTACGATGTGGGGAGCGAGAACGGGCCGGAGAAATGGGGGCGAATTCATGAAGAGTGGGCGGCTTGCGGTGTCGGAAAGCTTCAGTCGCCCATTGACCTGAAAAACGAGCGGGTCCAGGTGGTGGATGGGCTTGGCGATCTCTGGCGAACTTACCGTCCAGCGCCGGCTGTCTTGAAGAACCGAGGGCATGATATCATGGTAAGATTTTACAGATTTCGATCTAATTTATGAGTAAATTCGGATTCTCCGATTGCTTTTGTGTGGTTTTGGGGGCAATCAATTTAGTGAATATTGATGTGTGTGTGATGCAGTTGAAATGGGAGGGGGAAGCGGGGGGTTTGTGGATCAACGGCACCGAGTACAAGCTTAAGCAACTCCATTGGCATTCTTCTTCCGAGCACACCGTCGATCAACGCAGGTAAGAATCATTTTCTCCGTTCTGTTGAATATTGTGGAAGATGTGGTTTTGGTGATTAGATCATCTTTTTTAGAGCAGTAGTGGGAAAGTTTAATTGTAGGTGATCCGATTGAATTTAATAATGTTAATATTATTATTAGTCGCATTGAGTTTTCCACAACACATTGTGAAAGAGATGACTTTTTTCTTACATGAAAATGTCAAAATGGCATCTAAAGGAAACCCATTTACAAGGATACAAGTAATAACAATAATATGAAGGCATCTTTTTCAAGCTAGAAAATTCTCATTTGTGAAAAAGCTTAAGTTTCCAGCACACAGAGAGAAATAGAATAGACAATTAGATTTTTTATGTTGAATAAGACTGGAAAGTGAAAACAGGGGGCATGACCAATCAAAATAATAAAATAGGAAATTGAAAGTATAGAGGTCAACTATTTTGTTGAATAGGGGAAGATAGGATTACAAAAATCGGCAATCACTACTTTATAATAATAATTTGGCTACAACAACCATAGTTGGGCTACATTAATTGTAGTCGGTGGCTATAACATTTATGGTTGGCTATATAAGCTGTAGTTGTGGCTACAACTGTCATAGTTTGGCTGCAGCAATTATAATTGCTGGTAATAATCATTGATGGTGATCAACAACGGTTGGTAGCCATTCACCTACACTTTTCTTCATGAGTTATGCATTTGTTGTTAGCTCACTCTTCTTCTCTCTTCCTCTTTCATTTGAAGAATGAGGACTCTTTATAATTTTGAGATCGGTGTTTTGATAATATTAGATAAAATCTTAAAACACTATATCGGACAGTTCACATAGATTCCTTTAATCACATTTCATTTTCTCAGCATTTAAGTGCCTTGATGGCTCTAAAATTAAATGATCTTGGACTCATTGGATTCCTCCAGTCAAGCCGCTTGATTGGATTAGAAGCATGCCAAATTTAAGGATTATTTGATCTTTCATATAACGCATCAAATTTCTGATTAGTCTTTAAGTACTTGATCTGAACTTATGTGGACTTGGATTTAATCACCTTAAGTGTTATTGAGCTTGTGTTGTTGAGATGATCAGTTTAACTATAAATTTGTTGAAATCATAAGTGATCTTGAATTTGAATCTTGAAGAGTTCTTACTTAAAATACATCGAGATTCAAGCCTCATCATGTAAATTTCTTGGTGATATATTAGTATCCCTAAATCATCTGGGACTAAATACTTGTTCATATGGGTTTTGGTATGCTTAAGTTTGTTACGTGAGACAACTTTGTTCTAGTTTTGGTGACCAACGATGTGTATAATTTTTCCTGGAAATCAATGTGATCAGCCCTCTTTTGGGGTTTTCTGTAGTACCTCATTCATCACCATGAGTCATCTTCTTAAAAGATAATCAATTGATGTTTGTTTCCAATGTGGCGACAAAGCTAGATTAAGGTATTTAGGCCTATCATTGTGGTGATTTCCTTAGTTTTTCGAATTTGGCCTCTCTTTTCTTCTTCAAGTCAAAGACCGCGTCTTTTGAAGCAATCGCCTGTAGGTGGGCAACTTGTTGACAATTGCTCCAACACAATTTAGGGGACTTTTTCAACCGCTAGTTTACTTGACTTTATCCTTCCTGTAATATTCAAAAGAAATAATAAAAAAATATATTTTTTTGAAGAATTATTTAATAAAATAATTGTTCTAAACGTTATTTTTTGTCAGCTCCTCTTGATATTGCCGCCCGTTTACATTCCTAGCGTGATATAGCTGTAGTAAAAAAACGTTTTATTCTTTAGTCTCCCCAAAAGATACTGATCAAATATTGCAGAAGATTCTATTGAATTCTTTAACTCTTCTAGGTTTTATTACAAACAGAGAACCCATGGAAGCCTCATAGATCTCAAGATCCTTAGAAAATGTACCCTGCATCACAATATACAGATGTTCCATCATGTGTTATAATCCAAATAATGCCAGTACCTACAATCTTATACACATTATTATTTTCTATGTACATGAATCCATGGCATGGTTTATAGCTGTAAAACAATTATGTATAACGAGTCATACAATGATCCTCTGGCCTGCATTCACAAAAAGAAACTCACTATAATCCAAATCAATTGTGTCTGCATCTGTTGTCTTGTCCCTCTTGATACTCGCCATTTGTTTGCTTCTTCTTTGTTCTCAATACCTGATAACCTCTGTTGAAGTGGCTTTGGCTAATGATAGACGAAATCTAATCCCTGCCACATAATTGCCTTAAGAGGTTGATATTTGCTGCATCAATCTCACTTTAATGAACAATTCCTCGACGCATTTTCCTTCATCAATGCTTGTTAGGGGGGTTATTGACGAAGGGGGCACAAACTCTAATAATATGCCGCCACATGGAGGTTATTGTGGGGTTATTGACGAGAAACCGTGGATGTTATTAGGGAGTTATTGTGGGGTTATTGGGAGTTATTGTGGAGGTTAATGCAAGGGTTATTGAAATGGAACTGTGGAGGTTATTGGAGTAGAACCGCGGAGGTTATCGTGGGGTTATTGAGGGTTTATTGTAGCGTTATTGGAGTTAATGCCCCAATAACCCCTCAATAACCTCACAATAACCCCTTTAAATAACCTTCGTGATTCCACTCCAGTAACCCCCGCGGTTTCCTTTTAATTTTTTTTATGTAAGCCCGATATAACACATAGCGATATATTACTGGAGTCTGCACTTAGAGCTACTCATGTACTCCGTATGGAATATTTTCTCTGCATTTACATATCTTACACCTAAACGTTAAGCCAAACAAACACACTATTTTATGCTTAGGTTATAAATGTAAATATCAAACCTTTAAGTGTTAGATATGTAAATCCATAAGAATTTTTGTGGTGCTCTTACATAAATTTTTCCTTTTTTTGATTAAATGGACGTATCAAGCTTATTATTTTTTTATTTTATTGAAAGGAAAGGGTTTTAAGTTTATAACAATGATTCTTCATTTTTCTATGATTCGGCGGTTCTGCAAAACCGTAGTATTATTTCTCATATCCCTTCCGGGGAACATAAATTTTATGTAACAGAGCATACTTTTTAAGTCTTAATTTGTAAATATCAATGTTTCGGGTGGTTGTATGTAATTATCTGTTTTTAAGTTCATATTGTATCGTGATAAATTAATGTAGGTATCAGCTGGAGCTGCACATGGTCCACGAGAGCGCCGATAAAAAGCTCGCCGTGGTGGGCATCTTGTACAAGCTGGGCCGTCCCGATCTTTTCTTGGCTCAGGTTTTTATGAATATCACGCACAATAAATCTAATCCTGAAAACCTTTTCCTTGCTCAAATGTATCAGGAATGTAATAAGAAACTATAACGAAATAACAATTTAATAAGCTTGTTAACAAAAATCATGCACGAGAGTATTTAATGGATGGATCTGTCTTTGTACTGACAATTAATTTGTTTTGGACAAAGCTGGGGAATTACATTAAAAAATTGACGGATGTGGATGAGGCTGCGGAAGAGAAGGTGGGTTTGGTGGATCCATGGAACGTGAAGTGGGGCAGCAGGAAGTATTACAGGTACATGGGCTCCCTTACAACTCCACCTTGCACCGAAGGCGTTCTATGGACAATTATTAATAAGGTTTGTAATATATATTATTCATACCTCTCTCTCTCTCTCTCTCTCTCTCTCTCTCTCTCTCTCTCCGACGTAATATGCTATAAGATCTATTTTTTTGATTAAATGTGAATAATAATATGTCTTTTATCATTTTTTAAAAAAGTATTATAATAGCTTAAAATCTCTATAATGAACTTTACTTATTAAAAATGATTGTTTTTTTTTTTATGTAATGCATAGATAAATGGATTATAATGTCTGTTTCTGGAGAAACTTTTACATACAGAGTACGTACGCTGCTCTATGTGCGGACTCTAGTAATATGCTGTCATGTGTGTTTATTGGGTATACCTAAAAAATATTAAAGCGGAACTGCGGATGTTATTAGAGTGGAATCGCGAAAATTATTGGAGTAGAACCGCGGATGTTATTGGGAGGGTTATTGGGGCATTAACTCTAATAACGTTGCAATAACTCATCAATGACCTCTAATAACCTTCATGGTTCCACTTCAATAAACCCTGCAATAACCCCCAATAATCTTCTCGGTTCTACTTCAATAACCACTGACAATAACCCCAGTAATAACTCCCAGATAACTTTCCAAGAACCTCCGTGGTTCCACTTTAATAACCCCTCGCATTAACCCCTCTGCGGTTTCACTTAAGTAACCCCACAATAACCTCCAAGTGACGACATGTTACTGAAAGCCCGAACTCCATATGGAAAATTTTCAAACTAGCAAGGTATTATTTAAGCATGTAGAGATATATTATGTATGTAACTATATTGTATTTAATAAATTATTGCTTTGTTTGAATAAAAAAATATAATTTTGATATGACAAACTGTCTACTAACAAATGTTGATTATTCTGCGTAACATGAGATTCTTTGACTAACTAGATAATAATATTATCTGAGTTTCTATAAGCAAACCTTCTGCTTACTAAGTAATTGCTAGTGCTTAGGTTAAGTTGTTTTTTCTCATCCGTCTTGTAATGCTTGGTTTAGGGTTTAATGAGTTAAAACAAATTCCTTCAGATGAATTTTTTGGTCAGTTTAGGAATTTAAATGATTCTACATCTGATCCATTCAGCTATTTTTGGCATGCAGGTCCGAACGGTTTCAAAAGAGCAGGTGAAATTACTGCGGGAGGCAGTTCATGACGTAAGTATAGAACAACATAATTTATCTTAATTAACCATTAACCAAATTATATATATATATATATATGTTAGATACGCAAATACATAAAAATTAATGAAGGGATGTATGTAAATCTTTCATATATATGTTAAATATCACAAAAGGACCTGAGTGTCTTCTTAATTGTTATTGAGTTGCGGCTAATCGTAAAACTAAAGTATACGAAAGAAATCAAGTTCTCTTATAGTAATATTTAATTGCATGTGAATGAGGAAAAAATTATTGTATCAAGTTTTTATCAGGTGTCTAATTAAAATTGATTATGTGTAAGGATGAGTTCCAAGTTTTTAAAAAACAACCAACCATTGTATTTCAGTAGATCCCACGTTTTGATGTGACCAATTTTAATTGGACACCTAATGCATATTTGCATGCATATTTGCATCAGATGTCTTGATCTTGATGCAATAATTTCTCGTGAATGAGAAACTTGTTTTGTTTTGTTTGCATCATCATGACGTCATAAGCTGATGAACTTCATAATTAAAAAAGATTTAATTAATATTTATGCAACTAATATTTCTTTATTTATTTATTTTTGTTTTTTAACGGGCTGAGGTCAAGCAAAAAAACACCATTCTATAGAGTTTAAATAAAATTAGGATAGGCAATGGTTGATTTCGGGCATAATTTTGACTAAACATTTAGCCTATTTGTAAGTTTTGTTAAATAATTTGTTGCATGACTTGCAGGAATTTGAAGATAATGCTAGACCAACACAGCCAACAAACGGAAGGGATGTTTTTATGTACCGTCCTAAGATTCATTTGCATTAATTGTTTAGGTTTTTGGCTCTTCATGTTTTAAATTATTGTGAGTTTGCTAGAAATAAAGTTAATAATTTCAAAATATTGTGCATTTATGTGTGAGTGGTTGAGGGTGTGTTTCCCACTGATGTTGCTGATTTGAATCGTTTATATTATCTTTTAGGTTCACTTGTCCCGAAAAATAAATAAATAAATATATAAATTGAGAGATTACTCTCCTGAAATATTGTGATGGATTGGAAAGAGCTCATTTTAACGCCCACGTGATGAAAAAAATATTACATCAGGATTCTTGATGCAAAAATGCATCAGGAAAATTATTTAGTTATTTTTTACTAAGGGGGCCCGGACTGTACACGTGACAAACAGTGATTGGAGTTCTGATACAAATATAATATTTTCTTCATGTGATAAGTCAGCTTCGAACCAACTTTTTCAAATTGAATTTTAATATTAAATTTTTGTAGGTAATTTTCTTTTTAAGGAATTGATAGATTAAATTTCGATCGATATATAAGCATTTTAAGAAAAATATTTGCTCTTTCTTTTTTTTTTTTTTTTTTTGGCTAGAATAACTTTTCATAAAGAAATTGATAAAAAAGAAAAATATTGGGTGTGTTTTTATTATGAATTTTAATATTTGAGTGAGAATAGAGTAGTAAACGAGTCGAGTTCAAGTCACCCTCAACTGGAGCTTGAGTTTAATTAATAATTGAGTTCGAGCCCAAGCTCTAACTTAATTCTATGAATTCGAGTCAGCTCATGAGTCGGCTTGTTTAATAAGTAAGAAAAAAATATTAATTTAAGTAATTTTTAGAATTGAATGACAAATAGAATGACCATTTAGAAGATAATTAATATGAAATAATTTGATATAGAATGCAAAGCATCTTTTTTTAAGTTTTTTTAATAATTTAAACAAAAATTCTTGAACTTCAATATATTTGAAGTAGACTTTTTATTTTTTATTTTTAAACGAACTGACTCACGAGCTAATGAGTTCAAGTCAGTATGGTCTTGTGCATGGCTTCTTAGCTCATTAAGCCCGGTTCACGAACCACTTATTGCGCAGAACTTCATGTGAAAATCGCGAAGAAATTTTGTAACAACTTAGTTCTCAAAAATCTTTGAAAGGAGCGTAATTTTTGTAAAAAAAAAAAAAAAAAAAAAAAAAAAAAAAAAAAAACCCTGTCGCCATTGAGCCACCATATTTATCCGTAAACATTAACATTTATGAAGTATTTTGGTGGATATATACTAGAAATTCTTTGTGTTGCCCTTCTCTTCAATGTACCGATACTTTCATGCTATTTACAATTATTTTTACAAATCTATCCTCAGGATGGTTTGCAAGAGATCCTGTGACCACAAGCAAAGTCGGCCATACTTTACTGCAATTGCCCGGTGAAGTAAATGTAGAACCAACTCGCTTTATTATCGCTAATGACTGTTTCAAGTATCTTGGACTACTTGGTGAAAAAATTTCTCATATTGTCGTCGAGTTTGTCCGGGCCACTTTTGGAAGTTAGTGCATGTAATTTTACAGTTTTGTTTTTTCACTTATAACTACATGGCTATAAAGATTTATAATCAATTAAAAGTATTAATGAAGAAAATAGAATAAAAATTATTAAATTAGATTCAAATGATGTTTTAAATCTTGCCCAAATCCTTAACATCTTATGGCTACGTGATTAGGGTTGTTAAAACGACTCTTTGTTCATGAACAGCTCGTGATCGGCTCACTAAGCAAACGAGCTGAACACAAACTCACTTTTGAGCTCGAAA
>NW_018165518.1:192439-211815 GCF_001263595.1 Phalaenopsis equestris
CTCGGTTACACCCTTATTAACAGTATGAAACTCTTCAAATAGAAAAAATTATTCCATACGGACGGCGTATGCAGAAATGCATGCGTCGTCCGATCTTCACCGTTGATCAGAGTAAAATTGTATTCCGGTCTTTCCTATTTTAAAAAAAAGTAATAATAATGAAAGTACTAATCAACGGTGAAGGCCGGATGGCGGATACATTTTTGCTGCTTCCCACTTCAACTGCCATGTGGAAAAGCGTTGATTGCCCTATATGATATCTATATGCTCCTATCCTTCCAGGAGAAGATGCCAATCCCAATTAAATAAAGGACACATTTTACATTTTTTCCTTTCTTATTATAAAATTTTGTAATTTATGATGTACTCAAATATTATTTAATTTCTTTCAACTAGTACCATAATTTGACCTGGTTCACGAAAATAGCTAGCACAATACTTTTTTTTTGCCTTGCAAAAACAAATTTCCTTAATTTTATTAACCTCTTATTAACTTTCTTATATGTTATCAGAACTATCACATGAAAAGGTAATATAAGTAGCTAGATGGCATATAAGTATTATAAAATGTGTAATTAGAGAAATTAAAAGGATAAATAAAAAAAATTATCTTTTAGTTGCATGCACGCTCTGTGTGTAAACGTTCTTATATGTTATTAGAACTATCACATGAAAAAGTATTATAAGTAGCTAGCTCACAATATAAGTATTATAAATATATACATACATGCATACATACACAAACATACATGCATACATACAATCACATATTATGTGTGTGCGTGTGTGTACACATATGTATTTATATATCTATATATATTTATGTATGTATGTATGTATGTATGTATGTATGTATGTATGTATGTATGTATGTATGTAGGTAGGTAGGTATATGTATGCATATATATGTATGAATGTATGTATGTATGTGCATGTATATATATACGTACATGTATGCACATGTTTGTATATGTATGTACATGTTTGTATATATATGTATGTGTACGTACATGTCTATATATGTACGTATGTGCATGTATATATATACGTACATGTATGCACATGTTTGTATATGTATGTACATGTTTGTATATATATGTATGTGTACGTACATGTCTGTATATGTATGTATGTATGTACATGTCTGTACATGTATTTACATATTTGTATATGTCTATATATGTATTTATATCTATATGTATGCGTGTGCCTCTCATTAGAATGTTTTTTTTTTCTTCGCTTGTTGTAATATATATATATATATATATATATCTATAAAATGAACTATGAACGCCATCGTTAAAATGCTATAACTAGTTAATGAGGTTTCTTAAGCTAATGGGTCGTAATTATTTTTAAGTTGATGGGCCAATTTTTTTAATCCATACAATATTCAATTCTTGCTAATTTATTTTAGTATTATTCTCGTTTTTAGTTATATAGTGATATCATTTGCATTATAAGTTTTGATAGCAACACATGCTGCAAAATTCTTTACCATTATTTCATTGGGATGTCCTCTGGTTTAATACCATGGAATTCATTATTTGTTTCTAACCAATATGATGTTAATTAGAGCACTTTTTTGCCCATTTTAATTAATAATTTATATAATTTTGGGTGACTTTCTTAAGTATTGTATTTTTTCTCCTTTTTGGGGAGCAAGAAACTACCCAATCATAGGTCACCACCATAGCTTAGCTTGAACTTTGGACATGTTTAGCTTAAAGTTCAAATTGTCTACAAATCATGCTCACACTATGCGCTCGCATGTGTGTGCGTATGTCTTAAGAGAAGAGCATGTTGTTGAATTCACATCCTATTAACCAGCCATTAATTCATTCCAAAATTAGGAGTTAATCTTTAGCTATAAGACTTGTGGTAGATATGGGTAACACCATATAAGAAATAGGGAATACATATTTGAAAACTCAATATGTTGTAGATCATCCCACATAAGAGGAAAAGTAACTTACAAATTTAGAATAATTAACTTTCAAACCCATAAATAAAAGAAGAATGTCAATATTATGCTTAAGCTAATGAATGGTGCATTGAATGGCCTTGTCCATAACAAGGAGCCGGTCATCTATAAATAACAAATGAGAGACACAAAAAATTTCAATGTGTTTTCTCTCTCCAACAATAAAAAAAAGGTAATCATGGCAATGGTGAAGAGAATAGGAGATAGAGGACTGAGACTATAAGAACCTTCAAATCTCCACATTAAGCACAATCGAGAATGAAACAATTGAAGACCAAATGATGGATACAACCTCACAAAATCAAGAAAGAGAGTGACTTAAAATGCTCTATGATACAATATCAAGAAAGAAACTAGGGTAAGAAAATTATTGCTTATTAATTTTCAATTGTTCAAGAGGTTACATATGAATAACAAATAAAGATAAAATAAACTAGGTTTGATGGAATACAAGATGAACCAAGTTATTTGGTATGAGGGAGAGATGATAGTGGCATGGAGGGGAAGAAATATGTGAAAGACTAGCCAGCCCGGTTCAAAGAATTTAGGTTATTATCAGACCAAAAAAAAATCTAGGGGTCTTTAAATATATAGAATTCATTTTTGTTTGTAAATCACTCCCAAAGAATAAAGCATAAAGAAGAAGAGAGGGAGAGGGAGAGAGAGAGAGAGAGAGAGAGAGAGAGAGAGGAGCTGAGTCATTACAATGATGAACATGGTTCCAACAACTAGAGATTGGATTTAAAAATTGAGCATATATTTTATATGAAATCCTCTCATTTTTATAAGGGGTGATTCCTATGTGGAAATAAGTGTTCGTCATAATGATTTTTGGACCCTTACAAACATCCATTTATTTTATGGTCACATCATCATTAAACTTAATTTGTTTAAATTTTTGGTCTTCCTTTAACATTTTCTCTCGACAATTTTCACCCTTAATTCAAATGATTAATTAGCAGATAATCAAGAATCTCTCTTTTTTTGCATTTGGCCTACTATATTCACACTTGGCCCATCGTATCCGACCATTAGCATTCAACCCTTCATATATGATCATCTCAATTAGAGCAATAGTCATCCGAGTCTGGTGAAGTTAGGTTGATCGCCTCTATCATCTTGTTTGAGGTTTTCCCCTTAGTAGGCATAAAGCGGGCAAGAGGCCCATTTAGGTGAGTCACTGCTCATTTTTGTTGTATACATACATATCACCCAATTCCTATGTATTTACATATCTAACACTTAAACTTTGGTTTTTATATTTATACCACCAAAATCTTTCATATCATAAATGTTGAAGCCAGCTTTTGTCCGATAGACCATGTTCATGGTATAGTGTGCGAGAACCAAGGGAAAGGAGCGAAGGGAAAGAGAGAAAGAAAGAGAGAGAGAAATAAAGGCTTGCCCTATGGGGGGAGAAAAGGGGTGTTTTCAAGCTTTTTGGCCCATTTTATTCCCCTGAATTTCGAGATTTCTAGAGAGGGGAAGGGGAGAGTTCTCCCTACATATGGGGCTGAGAGAGGAAAGCCCAAGTGAGAGAGAAGAAGGATCCTTTACATGTTACATGTTCCTCTATTTGTGGAAGAAAAAAAAAGGGGAAATGATATTGCAAACGTCTCATTACTTTAAGGAGGACAATTCAGGGTATTTTGGTCATTTCATTGCTTAGATCTTTAGTTTTGGGTGTTGGCATTCGTCGGCGTTAGAAAGCCGACCAAGGGTTATTGGGTGTGGCCAGTTAAGGTGGTCAGCCGACTGTAGTCATGTGGTCGGCCAGCTGGAATTTATGGCCGACCAAATGAGGCTAACCGGTTGGTGATGGGTGGTCGGTCGATTGAGGTGTAACGACTGGTGATGGCTAGCCCATGGTGGTCAGCCGCGAGAATGTGGTGACTGACCAGTTGGAAGTTGGTGGCCAACCCAAGGAGGCCGAAGGACTGGTTATGGGTGGTCAATCGATTGTCCAATCCTACTGGTTCATCGAAGTGCTACAAGTTGTCATTTTTCTGTTATACATAAAGCCCCTAAATTTTCTACCTCTTCAAAGAGTAATTGCAATAAGAATGGAAGACTAAAAATATAATTTTAACAAGTTACTTTTTATACTCCCTTTGTTTTTGTAGTTTTTTGTCTTATTTCTATTATCTTTTGATGTGTTGATCGGTGACCCGTTCCTCAAAGAAATCATCAATTGATTCCTTGGATTTTTAAATGTGGTTCTACATAACTCAAGTCTTACTCATCACTCGTCTAATTTGCTCGGTTGGATCGTCGGCTCGGTCAAACCGCATCTTTTGCCAAGTCTTAAGCGAGGGGGTAACCGTCAAGACTCGTCATTGGGGTGATTTACGTTGTACCTTTCTCGGAGCTTATCGCTACTGGGCATAGAATCACATCCACAGCTTTTCTGAGTCAAGTTTGGAGACGAATTTTTGGATGCTTGAAGTGTGGGGGAGGTTTTTCTCTCTTCTTCTACTTTTTTATTTTTATTTTTATTTTCTCTATTTTTGTTTTTTTGTTCAAGATTTCCTCCTCCTTCAGGTGCTCATCTTCTTGTTTGTGGCACATTTCATGCTAACCGCATAAAATGTTGAAGCCAGATTTATTATGTAGATCATGCCTAAGACATAAAGCGTGAGAACTGAGGGAAAGAAGAAGAATGAGAGTAATACTTGTAAGAAAGTTGTTCCTGGGCTCTTTGACCCCTTTTATTGTAGTTGCGAGATCTAGATATATACACCAGTTGATGTGGTATATATATATATATATATATATATATATATATAAAAAAATAGGAGAACGATCGACAAAGCAAAAAATAGAACAAAAAAAATCACACCATAAAACAGTAACACCACATTGGAACACACAGATTTACGTGGTTCGGCAAATTGCCTACGTTCACGGAGCTACAGAGGATTTTACTACTTGAGGAATTCTACTTGAGGAATTTACACCAATTTACACCAGTTGACCATCTCGACTTACAAAAGGAATCTCTCACTTTGTTGCTCTCCTTTCTTCTCTCTCCTTTCTTCTCTCTCTACATTGAGATACACCGAAGAACCTCTACATTGAGATACACCGAAGAAAATAAAATTACAAGAGAAATAAACCCAATTTCTCTTCTGCCACAATTCACCAAGAAGAAGCCAAAGGAGAATAATCTATTTCTGCTTCTTTCTTCTTCCTTCTTCTTCCTCTACCGCAAGGAACTACTCCTCCTTGTGTTTCTCTTCTACTGTCTCGTGGAAGCTTGAAGAACTCTTCCTCTATCCCGAAAAAGCCTGAAGAAGAACTCAAAATGTGACTACTCAACTTTCTTCTCTTCTGTTCGCAACCTAAAGAAGACGAGAGGCGGGAACCGTTAGCGACAACAGGGAGGCACGACTCTTCGCGAATTGGGAGAGCGAGAGCGGGAGTTGGCGCCATTTCGCGAAAATGGGAGCGGTTCTATCGAGCTTCAGCGCTAACAATCTTCCACTTGGAGACCGATACACATGTTTTAACGTCTTCTTCCTCGAACTGAATCCTCCACCGACCATGTCGCCCTTTTCTTCAAACATGAATCTTCCACTGTGAATCCTCCACCTCTGCAACTCAAAGTCCTGTCTTCACTTAAAGTCATATCTTCACTCTAGAAGACCAACTGAAGCTATACACAACTTCAGTTTCTCAAGAGTAACACCCTCAGCAGGGTCCACATAGCCTTGCACCTCCAAGCTATTTTATGGATTACTCTTGTCTCTTCTTGCAACTCCTACTGCATGGGCAATATTCTGCCTCTGTTGAAAGCCTTTTTCAACAAGTCTAGTCTTGTACCTCTTACTGTCATGACACTCAGTCTTCACCTGGTACACCCACTTGTTGTGTAAGGTCTTCTTCTCTAGTGGAAGTTCTGTCGGCTCCCACTTGCTCGAACTTTCATCTTGCAAGATTTCTTCATAGCTCTTTAGTTCTCCATCATCTGTCCGTGGAACAATAAGAATGGGTGCCCCGGACCCACTTTCCTCTTCACTTTCATCATCAACAAAACTATGAAATGCCAGCAATAGTTCATCTTGTACATCTTCAGATACGACATTTGCGCTATCATTTTCCATATTCTTGGGATTCCTGCAGCTCTTCTTTATGTGGCCAGCCTTGCCACAATTACAGCAGGTTGTCTGCTGACTATACTTTTATTTTGATCTCCCTATACTTGAGTTCCTGTCATATCATCTCCCTCTGAAATCAACATTCAGTGCCGAACTCAAACCTGAGACCATGCCATCTCCTTAACCAAAATCAAACCACGAGTATCATCGCATTTCAGTTTAGATTTACCTGCAAAACTGTTAAATGTCATCCTCATGGCTTCTCAACTATTTGACAACGAAGCCAACAATATCAGCGCATGTATCTCATCATCAAAATCAATTTCAACGACGACAATTGATTTGTGATAATATTGAAATCATTCAGGTGTTCAGCAATAAACACATATTCCGCCATCTTTAAGTTGAATAACTTTTTCATCATGTGCGTCTAATTATTTGTCGATGGCTTTTCATAGATACATAATAAAGCTGCCATGAGATCCATTGTCAAGTCCTCTATTTGACGACGTTGTGTGCAATGAACCTCGATAGGGTCAATCGAATAACCCTCAAAACTTGTCGATCCAACAAATTTCATTTAGCCTCATATATCCTTTCAGGTCTTTTCCCCAATAACAGAAGATGAAGTTTCTTCCCATAGAGATAGTACTTTATATGCGTCATTCAATAACCAAAATCTGTGCCATCAAATTTTTGATATCTGAAACTTTCACTTCATCTGCAGTCATTATTCTTCCTCAGATCTTAACTTGTCTCTGATACCAATTGTAGTTGCGAGATCTAGATATATACACAAGTTGATGTGGTGTGTGTGTGTGTGTGTGTGTAAAAATACAACGAGAAAAATCACACCAGAAAACAGTAACACCAAGCGGAACACACAAGTTTACATGGTTCGACAAATTGCCTACGTCCATGGAGCTGCAGAGAATTTTATTATTTGAGGAATTTACACCAGTCGATCACCTCGACTTACAAAAGGAATCTCTCACTTCGTTACTCTCTCTTCTTCTCTCTCTACACCGAATAAACTCTATACCGAGATACATCGAAGAAGATAAACTTACAAGAGAAATAAACTCAATTTCTCTTCTGCCACAAACCACCAAGAAAAGGCAAGGGAGAATAATCTTCTTCTTCTTCTTCCTTCTTCCTTCTTCCTCCACCGCAATGAACTACTCCTCCTTTCACTTCTCTTCCACTGTCCCGTGGAAGCTTGAAGAACTCTTCCTATATCCCGAGAAAGCCCGAAGAAGAACTCAAAACTTGACTACTCAACTTTCTTCTCTTTTGTTTGCAACTTAAAGGAGACGGGAGGCGCGACTCTTCGCGAATCGGGAGAGCGGGAGCGGGATTTGGCGTCGTTTCGCGAAAATGGGAGCGGTTCTATCGGGCTCCAACGCTAACATTTATTCCATTGAACTTGGGGATTATAAGAGAGGGAAAAGGGAGAGTTCTTCCTAGATATGGTGTTGAGAGAGGAGAGCCCAGGGAGCGAGATATATCCTTTACATGTTGCAGGTTTCTTTATTATAGAAGAAAAAAAGGGAGAAAATGATATTACAAAAGTGCATTGCTTTAAGGATAGCAGTGTAAAGTGTTTTGGTTTTTCCTCGCTCGGATCTGTTGTCCTGAAGCATTGAAGTATGTCGGCTTCGGCTGGCCAGCCGACTGTTTGGGTGGTTGGCCAAGGTTTTCAGCCGGTTGGAGTTTGGTAGCCAACTTATCGTGGTCGGACGATTGGAGTTTTCTAGTCAGCCGGATGAGGTCGGCCTGCTAGTGATGAGTGGCAGGCTGGCTGAAAGTTGGTGGCTGACCCAAGGAGGCCGACCGACTCATTATGGGTGGTCGGCCCAAGATTGTCGGCCAATTATCTAGAATATGCTCTTATTGATTCATTGAAAAAGATATAAACAATCATTTTTCTGTTATATTATAAAATACTAATTTTTCAATTTGGAAAAGTGAAATACAGCTTTTAATGCATAAGGCCCTGTGCTGAAGTTTAGATGTTAGAAATGTAAATACACCAAATGAAACAAGTAAATTTGCTAAAATCTAGAAAAACAGCTACCAACAAATCATTGGGTAATCTTGTCTTTTCAAGCATGTCAATCAGACGAAATTTCAAACTAGCAGAGGGGAAAGGCTATATAGGATACGGAACCGAGGCAACCGTAGTTCCCAAACAGTTCGACCAGGACCAACTACTTTAATGGCGAGGACATGTTATCCTGCTGCATTGGGAACGTCCATGTGGCTGCCTTAAATGTGCTACCACGTCCGCAACTGCATCTTCTTGGCTCATCAAACCACTTCTCATTTTCTTCGAATTCAAAGCTTCCGCAAGCCAACCGTCGTCTCTCCACCATTTCAGACAAGGGGAAGATTGATTCTCCTTTTTTATAGTTGGAAATATCAGGTTAGCTTCTCTTTGCTTTGTTTTTCTTCCCTCTGTTTCAAAGCTCTCCTCTTTCTGATTTTCCAAGACATTTTCCTTAGGAATACAGCACATTGTGCTTTAATCTTCATATTTATGCTTAGTTTATCTTACCGAGCCTAGGAAAAATGATCCTTTTGGTTATTGAAATGCCCCGGAGATCTAAACCATTCACAAAAGGAGCCATTTTCTTCTACTTTCTCTCACCGATTTTAAATACTCAGGCTCAACTGCTCCATGACCACTGAAGGGCTTACCAGGAAAAAAAACCAGAAACCCTTCTGCCATGTCGCGTTTTCTCCGGGCTCTTGTGATTGTGCTTTCTTGTGTTTGGCTGCCCCCAATTACCGAGCAGTACACATCATCTCAAACACAGGTTCTGCAGCAGCTAAGGAAACAGCTAGAGTTCCCCAAACAGCTGGAAGCTTGGAACTATACGCAAAACATCTGTTACCTTCCCACAACTCCTGTTCTAACTGTGATCTGTGTAGGCAACTCGGTGACTGAGCTCAAGATTGTGGGTGATAAGCTTGCCAAGCCTGATAAGTTCAATGGCTATTCTGTTTGGGGTAAAACTCTATCACCCGCCTTCTCTGTTGATTCCTTTTTCACTACTCTGACGAGGTTGCCTAGCTTGAAAGTTGTTATTTTGATTTCGTTGGGGATATGGGGTCCTCTCCCTGATAAAATTCATAGGCTCTCTCTGCTTGAAGTGCTTGATCTTAGTTCAAATTTTTTCTATGGAACAATTCCTCCTAAGATATCTTCTATGACAATGCTACAGACATTGGCATTGGATGGAAACTACTTCAATGAAACTATTCCTGACTGGTTTGATTTGCTCTCAAATCTTACAAATTTGAGCTTGCAGCACAATAGAATTAAGGGGCCATTGCCTTTGTCTATTGGAAGGCTTCATACCCTTACTGGTATTTCTTTGTCATATAATAGCATATCAGGTAAAATACCTGATTTGAGTGGGTTGCTTCGGTTGGAAGTAATGGATATGGGAGACAATGAGTTGGATTCTGAACTTCCACACATGCCTAAAATGCTCGTCACGATGTTACTTGGTAAGAATAAATTGACTGGAGAGATTCCCGGGCAGCTCAGTGAGTTAACTAAGCTTCAACACCTTGATTTGTCGTTCAACTTGCTCGAAGGGACTCCGCCGCCATCACTCTTTGCATTGCCTAACATCAGCTATGTAAATATAGCATCTAACAAGCTCACTGGTTCTCTTCCAGTCAGTTTAACATGTGGAAGCCAACTTGGATTTGTTGATATTTCTACAAATTTGTTTATGGGAAGATTGCCTTCTTGTTTGAGCTCTAACTCAAATAACAGAGTTGTTAAGGTTGATGGAAATTGTTTGATAGTAGATTCTCTGCATCAGCATGAAGCTTCATACTGTAAAACTCATACCAAGAGGAAGTTTTCGAAGATCAAGAGTTTGGTTTTACTGGTTGCTGTCATTGGAGGGGTTGCTTTCATTGCGCTTCTGTTGCTTTTCTTTCTGTGCTACTGTAGAAGAAAGCAAGCAGGAGCTGTTTCGGAACAGAGTTTATTGCCTAAGCCTGGTTTGGATAATTCAGCTTCAGGGTTGTCTTCTGAGCTTCTTACGAATGCTAGTAAGTATTGTATTTTAGGAAAGTTATCTTCTCACTTGATATTGTTTTAGCTGGTTTGTCTGCATTTTTGTGCTGCATGCTTCTTCTTTTTTTTTTTTTTTGGAAATTTGCATACATACCGCTCAGTTCTTATGTATTACATATCTTACACCTGAAGTTTGATATCTACATTTATAACACTTTGGTGTTATAAACTTATGCATGAAAAGGTGTATGTCACTTCTAATAAATTAGTAAATGTGATATTTTTGATGTGATGTTAAAAATTCGAGTGCATGTAAACATCAAAGTTTCAGTGGTAGATATGTAAGTATATAGGAATTGTGTTATTGATGGATCACACAAGCTGAGAGCAACAGGGAGGAAGAAGAAAAGGGAACTTCAGTAATTCAGAAAGGAAGAATGACATATCTGTCGTATACTCTATACACCACTCTCCTATATGGAAGACGCGAGTGTCCGTAACTAACTAAGGGGGAACCATTTCATAACAAGTAATTACAAATTAACTAAAGCAGAAAGCAAATAAAGAAAATAAGAAACAATAATAATAAAACTATGTATAAGGCAAGTAGTTGCTGAACCCAGTTGTGGAAGAGATACTCTCCCAGCCGTGAACTTGAGCACGTGATACCTGCTTCATGCTACCTTTCTGTTGACAGTTTGCTGGGTTATTTTGATTCAGACAAATGAACTTTATAACAAGTTCTTCAAAGTTTTGGCTCATCCACCCGTTCACTCTTATCATTATTTTGTTCTTCAATAATAGATATTAGACAGTATCCAATAGCTGGGTTTTTTATTTATGAAAACAATTGGATTTTGAAAGATGCATAGGTTTTTCTGATTCTTCCTCCCATGGATGGGTGATCTAACTCTTATACAGCTTGAGTCTTTTGAATCTTTTCAGCCTCGACGAAGTTATCATAATCTCTTCTGCGAGGTTTATATGTTGTAAAAGAAGATTGCAAGTGTGTTTATTTTGTAATTCTTTTTTAAGGAATTTAAACTGTAAATTTAGTACCTGAAATAAATAGTATTTACATGTAGTTTAATTTGTTGAGTATTTACAGATTATGGAAAGTTGAAAATGGTGTTGCAACAAGAGCAAAAAGCATCCCCCTTGTAGCTGTGTAAGTCAAAATGTGGATATGAGAGGTATCTGGGATACTTAAGAACTATGATCTCTAGATCTACTCCCTTTTTAAATATTTCCTTAATCCATACTCTCATCGTTGGCTTCCTAAAAGTCCTTCGCTTCGAACAGTGTCATCTGCATTGACTTCGCTTTCAATTTTGATCTGCTTTGTCCGCCTTATCTGTGTCGACGAGCTTAGGGAATCGATAAAGCTGACATGTTCTACTAGTTATGCTCGGTCTGCATCTACCTTCTCAGTTCTTCGGGATAAATTTGTTTGTCTTTTATTTGAAGATTGTTAATCAGTGGGTTAGGGTATTATTTGCCTTTAAGTGCTTTGGTGGTTCATCTTTTAGTACTTAATAACATCGATTATAGATAGTGAACACAAACATCTTGTGACAGTTTTGCTTTCATCAGCAGCTAAGTTGACTGATGAAAAGTTAAATGACATCAATTATTTTAACTAGAATAAAACTGTGAGGCTATTCAAGGAGTATTTCTCAAGATAGTCATCTCATTGATAATCCTTCGGTTGAGACTTGAGTCGAATTATTTTGAGTGGATGCTCAATTTTTTAATACAAATATGAAATTCTATCGATCTTGATCAATCCGGTCATATTAATCATTGCGACTGTGTTGAAGATCCAATGGAGGAATTGGCGTGTTATCTGGGAAAAAAATATTTATGAAATATTGATACAAGGAATTTCATCGTGTTGAACAACAAAATCTGTCACTTAACATGTATTACATGCACTTTAAACGTATGTATGAAGAATTGAACACACCACTACCATTCAGTTCTGATGTCCAAATTCAATAGGCTCAAAGAGAAAAAATGACTATCATATGTTTTCTAACTACCCTCAACTCTCAATATGAAAGTGTTAAATCATAAATCTTATCTAACCCGGGATATACTACTCTAAAAGAAGACTATACTAGTGTACTGTGTACGATCCCGAGTTCTTAGACCTCATCCGTACAACAATCTAGTTCTCTGCTAATCAAAAAAATGCGAATATCGGTAACCTCTGTCTCAAGATAGTTGCAGAAGTAGAACTCTGAATTTTAGAAATCAAAGGTCGAAGATAGTATGTTATTACTGTCATGAACCTGGTCATACAAAGTGAATATGTTATAAGTTGCTCAAAAAGAACTAAAAGGGTTCTAAATCATAATTAGCTCATATTATCATTACTACTGAGGCCTCTATAAGTCAGACTCTCTCGATCTTTGCAAATAAATATGCCAAGTTCATCAAATTTCAGGAAGCATCCAAGAAATCCTCATCTATCACCTCCCTTTTTGAGTCATGTAACAATGATTCTTGTCATTGATTTTGGTCATACATATCACATGACAGGTAATCCAAAACTCTTTTCTACCTATAGTACACACCTCTCTTCAGTCACTTTAACAAATGGATCTACCTCTAATATTCTTGGTTATGACACCTTCAATATTACATTGTCGTTGCCTCTAACTTTATTTTCATTTTTCTCATTTATCTTTTAATTTGTTTGTATCAGCAAAATTACATGTGATATTAATTGTTATATCTTGTTTATTCCCGATTATTGTCTAGTTCATCTCATTTATCTTTTAACTTGTTTGTATCAGCAAAATTACATGTGATATTAATCGTTATATCTTGTTTATTCCCGATTATTGTCTAGTTCAGGAACTTATAACGAATAAGCTTATCAGTAAAGGACGAGAATGAGGGTATATATTTTGGATAATTAGGAACCTCGACTCATAGCTTGTTCTAGCACTTATCTCCTTTTTGAGATTTATTGTTGATTAGGACATACATCCCTATAAATGTTAAAAATATTGTACACTCAATTTCAATAGTTATGATCTTTAGATTGTGAGTCATGTCAATTTAATAAACACTATTGTTTGTATTTTGTTCTCAGAATTAATAAAAGAGTCATTTATAGTTTTGTTTTAGTTCATTCTGATGTATGAGGGATCTTATCCTATTTTATCTAATAGATTTTGATATTTTGTCAACTTTGTGGATAATTTTTTTTTCATATGACCTGATATTACTTTATAGAACCCCATACTGAGGTACTATCATATTTTAATAATTGAGTTGAAATTAAAACTCAATTGAATGTTTCGTTTAAGATTTTGAGAAATGACAACGCCAAAGAATATTATTCTACACCCTTTCAGAAGTACATGACACAAAGAAGGATGCTTCGTCAGTAATCCTGTATCGATACTCCATCCCAAAATGGAATAGCTGAAAAAAAAATAGACATCTTCTTGAGACTGCTAGAGCTCTTTTGTTTTAAACGAATGTGCCTAAATAATTCTGGGATGATGCAGTATCTACTGCATGTTTTTTTATCAATTGAATGTCTTCTTCTGTTTTATAGAACTAGACGTCCCGCCATGTTTTCTTTCCAGCTTACTCTCGCTTTTCTATTGAATCACATATATTTGGATTTACTTGTTTTGTTCGGAATACTCATCCTCAAGTGTTCAAACTGATGTCTTTCTAGGATATTCTTGCCTACAAACAGAGTATCGATATTTTTTCCCTTTCTTAAAGAGGTACATGATTTATGTTGTTATCACTTTTCATGAACAAATCTTATTCTTTGGTGACTCATCAATATGTAAATCATCACTAGATTTTGATGATTTGTTAACGTATCACATCATAAGTTCAGATTCTGCTTTAGCTCCATCTATAATGCCTCAACCCAAACTACCCATCATTAATGCTTACTTGAGAAGAATTCATTCCCCTAATCCTAGTCCGATATCATTATCATCTTCCTCAGTGGATCCTCCTCCCATTGATCTTAATTTACTTAAACTTCAATGCGTTTATCCCATTTTCTCGTGTTAACTATAATAAATTATCTTCCACTTCGTGCTCGTTTGTTGCTTCTCTTAACTCTATTGAGGTTCCAAGATCTATTCAGCAAGCCTTATCTCATTATGGGTGGAGGGCAACAATGCTTGATAAGATGAATGCATAAACTAAAAACTTGAGAACTAGTTGAACTACCTTATGTAAGGAAGGTTGTTGGCTGTAAGTGGGTCTTTGCAGTTAAGTTTCATTTTTGTCTCAATGCTCGGTTGGTGGCTAAGGGTTATACTTAAACTTATATGATTGATTATTTTGACACTTCCTCTCTAGTAGCTAAGTTAACTTCAATCCGCCTACTTATGTCCTTGGCCACAATGAATAATTGGCCCTTCTACCAGCTGGATTTGAAGAATGTTCTTTTGCATGGTGATCTTTTGAAAGAGGTATACATGGAACAACCTCCTGTGTTTGTTGCTCATGGGGAATCTGCGAAAGTATGCCATTTTTGGAAGTCTCTATATGGATTGAAGCAAAGATCTCGAGCATGGTTTGAAAAATTTAGCCAAACAATATAAGAATTTGGGATGCAAAAAAATAAAATTGATCATACTGTATTTTATAAGCAATCTGCTTTTATGAATCAATATATTGGTGGTTTATATTGATAGCATTATTATTACTAGAAGTGATGTGCAAGGGATCTTATCATTTGCAAGGGATCTTATCATTGAAATCATTTCTTCAAAATCAGTTCAACACTAACAATCTGTATTCCTCGAAATACTTCTTAGAAATGAGGTGTCAAGGAGCAAGAATGGTATATTTCTATCTCAACAGAAGCACGTTTTGGATTTGTTAGTAGAAACAGGGATATTAGGGGCCGAATTATGTAGTACCTGATGGCTTCTAATCAACAACTTACCAAGGATGGAGAGCTTTTTAATGATCCTAAATAATATAGGAAGTTATTGGGGAATTTAAACTACCTCACTATGACTTGTCTTGGCATTGCATATTTTGTTATCACTATAAATTAGTTCATTTCATTCCCCGCAGTCCATCATTAGTCAGCTATAGATACTATGTTACCTCAAAGGATTTTTTGAAAAAGGGATTCTATATCATAATCATGGGCATAAACATATTGAATACTTCTATGATGCAAATTGGGCAAGTTTCAAGATTTTGATCGTAGATCCAACATTGATTTTTTTTTTTTTGTGACAATTTGGTCTCATAGAAGAGTAAGAAACAAAATTTAATGTTATGGTCTAGTGCAGAATTTGAGTATCTAGCAATGACACTAGCTTCAAGTGAATTGATGTGGACTTCTAATTTCTAATCGAAATGAATTTTTTGATGACTACTTCAGCAAGGTTGTGGTATGATAACCAAGTTGTAAATCATATTAGCTTTAACTCTATGTTCCATGAATGAACGAAGCACATTGAGATAGATTGTCATCTTGTTCAGTAAAAGATTCAATAGAATTTGATTTCTATAAGTCTCAAAAACAACTAGGAGACATCTTCATGAATCGAAAAGATTCAATAGAATTTGATTTCTATAACTCATGTAAAGTCTCAAAAACAACTAGGAGACATCTTCATGAATGGCCTTAAAGGAGCAAGTTTTGCTTATATTTGTGACAAGTTGAACATAATTAATATATATATGCTCCAATTTGAGGGGAGTGTTATGGAAAACACTAAATATAAAGCTTGTATGTTAGGTAGCTTGTATATTAGGTAACCTATTTAGATGAAATTTAATTTCAGATCTTTTCTATATCAGGTATATTCCTCATCTATAGAGAGGTATATTCCTCATCTATAGAGAGGGGGTGGCTATAAATTTGTAACATATTATTTCAATTAGTAAGAAGGAGAAGGGAGCCTTTTCAGTTACAGAAACTATTCTTGGAACTAATTTTTTGCAAAGTTATAATTTAAATATTTTACCTAGCTTGAACCATCTTATATTCTAACTTCATGATTTCTTTTGCATTTAAGATTTCTTTATTTTGGTTCGATTATATATTTTTTTCTTATTCAATTGGTATTCAGGATTTGTTTCTCAGGCTATGAAGTTTGGCCCCCAAGTGCTACCTACTTATAGAGCATTCTCCTTGGAGCATTTAAAAGAAGCAACCAAGAATTTTGAAAGTTCATCATATATAGGCGAGGGAACTGCGGGGAAGGTAGTTACTGAAATTCAAACTTCTGTTGAACATGTTTATATTTAAATTAACTTCCTCATAATAATGATTTTTTCCACTGAACAAGTTCAATCTACAAAAAATTATCATATACGAAATGTTTCAATTTTTATAGTGCTTTTAAATATCTTGATTTCTTAAAAGATTTTAAGTAATGAAGTTTGCTTTATTTTTTTCCTCTCTTGCTTTACAGCTTTATAAGGGGAGGCTAGAAAATGGAATTTTTGTCGCTATAAGATGTTTGGTATTATCTCGAAAACATTCAATAAGGAACTTGAAGCTAAGGTTGGACCTACTTTCAAAACTTCGCCATCCACATTTGGTTTGCCTCTTAGGACATTGCATTGATTGTGCGGCGGATGATTCTAGTGTTGATAGGGTCTTTCTTGTTTATGAATATGTACAAAATGGGAATTTTCGCTCCCACTTATCTGGTAAGTAAACAACCAGAAAAAAATGTGATTTTGTTGAGATTTTTTTTTCTGGTCACAATTCATAATGTCTTTGGCATTTGAATCAATTATTTAGAGCGCGATATGGAGAAAGTTCTGAAGTGGCATGAAAGATTGGGAGTTCTCATCGGCATAGCTAAGGCGGTCCACTTCCTGCACACTGGAGTTATTCCTGGTTTCTACAGTAATCAACTGAAATCTCATAACATTTTATTAGATGAATATCTTGCAGCAAAAGTGAGCGACTATGGCTTGACGATCATTACAGAAGAAATTCACAAAACTGAGGTACTTCAATATTCTAAGCCTCATTTGACAATGTTTTTATTGATATATTATGTGGTGCTATTTTCTATTCTATTATACCACGATGTGCTGTGAAATAAAGTGGATGATTATTTGATACAATTGCTGTTTAGTTTTCTTTATGAACTATTGTTATTCATAAACTTATTTTAAACATGACTGATGAATATTTACATGCATTCTCTATTGGATTAATTTATTGCGTTGAGACTACCTAATGCCTGGCGGGATTGGTAAATGTGGAAGATAATGAGCCATGGATTCAAGTGTTAAACAAGAAAATGCAGGTCATAAATCCATATGAAAATAAGGAAAAGGGAGAGCCGCAAATCGCTTTCACCGGCTATAAACATAGGAAGGCTGTAAATGGTAGATAGAGGAGAAGGCATACTAGGAAGTTATTGAGGACATTTTTTTATTTTAAAACTATTTTAATTAGTATTGCTTATTAAAATTGTATTTTTTTCTCATTTATTTTCTTGGTTGTTTTGTGCATAAAAACTTATTGGAGGAATAAACAAACTAAACTTTTCAGTAATTTTTTTTAAAAAAATAGTAATAGGTAGGCTTGTGTGGTTTGACATGGATTAGAGTTAGTTCGGTTGTGGTTGTTCTCAAGTTCAAAATTGTGCTTATTCGTTCTTACTATTTTGGGATTAATTATTTCATATTAATTGTTGTCTATGGAAGACGATAGTTTTTGTCAAAGTTTTTTTTTTTATTTGTGTGTGAGCAGTTGGCAATATTCTAGCTATAAATGTGCTATGATGGTGATTTTTGGTTGCTTTTCAGAGACTAGTTGTTAAAGGCATAGGTTTTATGATTTATTATTATTGGGATTAGTGTGTTCTGATTCTTGCAGTTTATATGGGAGATCAAATTCTACAAATATTTTATATGATAAGTAAAATTTGAATGCTTAAACTACCCAAGAAACTTTTGATAAACCCTGGTTATATGTTTTGCTATCAAATGTATGAATTAAGATTATGCCTATAATAATTTGCTAAATAATGTGGAGAGACTAAGTAAATACATAATAAAGAATGGTAATTATTTTCTTATCTAATTGGACCCTTGGATCTTAGTACATGACCAGTTGAAATGATTACATAAGAGTGGCTTGGTAAGTGCATATGCACAGAATTTGAATTTTTTCCTGACTGAAGTGAAAATAAATGGTAATATGTATCATTCCTGAATGAAAAATTGAGCAGTTTTCACCAATATTATTATAACAGACTATAACCATGTGATTTCCATAGTGACAGATGCAACGACAGCCTATTTGTTTTGATGGAAGAATGAGAAACAATATTTCTTTGGGCTTCAGTAGAAGACTTGGTGGCGAAGTAACTTAACACGCACAATTATGATTTTTAGTTGGCAATGTTATCCACTTAGCTAAACGTAGAAATGACATGAAGTGACTGGATAGAGCTGCAATGAAGAAAAAACCCATATTTAAGTATGGTTTGAAGAAAACTAAGAATCCATTTTCCAACTTTCCACGAGTTATCTTCCAATTCTTCCCCTCAATACTGAGTAAATGGTGGAGGTGGTCTTTTTATATCTATCTTAGTTGAGGAAATAAGTTTTTCTGATTCCATAAGAATTTCTTCCATTGGTCTTTCAATATCCTTATCCTCTTTTCTCAACTCAAAGTTTTTTTGAAATTTTTCCTCAAATTCTCTTCCAAGTCTTAGTTCAATAATTTTATCTTGTTCAACATTCAATTCAGGTTTTTTTTTGTGATTGAGTCAAATCTAAAGATATAAAGACTGGTGGTGTAGATGAATTCCCTAAATTGGTAGACTTTAAAATAGTATAGGGTACATTCATCTTAAGTTCATGAGATTTCTCAACAGATGGAATTAAAAGTTTATTATTTTTTGTAACGTCCATCATTTCACACCCCTCATGAACATACATAAAGTCTTCTTTAAACAACATTTAAGACTCATCATGAAAGCCCATTTCGATCTCATCTGTTAACTTACTCTCAAAACTTTTCTGGTAATAATTTTTACTTAGATAATTGTTGACCTCACTTTTGGTTGAGGTCTAGAAAACTTCTTTAGTAGCCTAGGTCTAGCCATAGGACTTTCCTATTGAGTAGTCCTAGAAAATTAGAAAAGGTACCCCCACCATTAGAAATTCAAAACTCTTCTTTTTACTCAACTTGAAATTCCACATATTGATCTTAACCTCTAGCATTTAGTAGATAAGATCATTATAAGAGAATTCAAGAAGAGTCCCTATA
>NW_018165518.1:214502-217700 GCF_001263595.1 Phalaenopsis equestris
AAGCTAGTCAAGTTTATTCATTTATCAAAAGAATATTTATAAAAAATTTTAAACTTATTTTATTACTTCATTAAATGATTATAAATGAGCTCTAAGCAAATCAATCTACTAGTTTGTTGGTAATTAGTTAATTTGTAGCATACGTGTGACTAAGGCATTTTTTTTAGGCAGCTTGAGGCTTTCATATGGTTACTTTGGTAAATTATTTTTCTTTTCAAATTTCTTCTCTTATTTTTAGTCTGATAGTGTTCATAATTTTGTTCAGAATTGTTATTACTAAGTTTCCAATTGCGACGAATAAATAACAATTATTGTCAATTTTCTGTGGTTTGAATTTATTGTTGATTTCCTTGGATTTATTAGATCACTGCATTGTTATTTGGATTCGTCTTTGCTAGTTTGCACCTACATGAAGCAAGTTTTGCAAATTTATTGGTATTTGATTTGTGAATCCTATATTTTTTTATATAATCTACAAAAATTTCATATCTTAAACTATTGCGAATCATCAGGGCAATTTAAAAAAAAAAGGAGAATCAATTCTTTTTGGAACGAAACAATGTTTCTAGAAAGCATGCATGTTTGACTTCTTCATAAGCATCATTTTTTAGCTTTCGTACAACCGAATCTTTCCTCGTAACAACTGACTTAACTTCTACCAAAAGACTTAAAAACCTAGTTCTTATCTGAAATACATAATCAATCAATAAAATCATACTAAACAGGGCCTTAAACCTTGAGCCTCGTAACAACTGACTTAACTTCTACCAAAAGACTTAAAAACCTAGTTCTTATCTGAAATACATAATCAATCAATAAAATCATACTAAACAGGGCCTTAAACCTTGAGCCCTTCATAAACAAGTGTTTAGCATTCAAGAAATGTATTATATAGCATGACCTTATGACAGTGAGTTTTGGTTTGCAGGCTAGGGCTGAAGGGCAGAGAGCCATCCAAAGCAAATACATAGCATCGTGAGTCAGCTATCTTATTTATTTCTCTCTGAATACTGATTCAGTACACGATTACTTTCTTCTTTTCCTATGAATTCAGTAATATATGAGATAAATTAATTCATAAAAATTGCTTTTAATAAATAAGAGTTGTAACTTCAACTCCAACAAGAACAGTGATGGGGCGATTAAATGATTACACATTTTTATCAGAAAAAATAAGTTTTCATTTTAAAAGAATGGAATTATAAGATTTTGCTCTTGAGAATTAGAAATGAACTTTTCTTTGCCAGATCCCATTAGCACTATCATAGAGACTGCTACTGTGCAGCAAATCTACGGCTATGTTTTTACTACTAAAATTTAACATGATAAGGTTAAAACTTAGGGTCTGTTTGTGATAATTTTTATCTTTTCTTTTTCTTTTTAAATTTTTATTTCCTTTGCTTTCAACATATTTTTAGAAACCTCAGAACTATTTTTAGGTGTTTTGAGTGTTTTTAAAAATAAGTTGATTTTTTTTTCAACATACTGAACATGATTTATTTCAAATCAAAATATAAATAAAATAAAATAAATGAAATGAAACAAAAACCAAATTTGGTCCTGAACGGCCTCTTATTTTTTTAATTTTGGATTGAAACTGAGGTGGGAAAACTGTATAAAAATGGAAATGATTGTTGTATATGAAATATTTCTCTTGTGAAAACAGCATATTTATTGTATAATGAAAAGAGGGGGTAATACAATAACAAATTGGATTATACTATTGGGTGCTCATTTATTTGGTTAAAGCATTTTTTATATTCTCCTAATGAAGATGATGAAGCTTTTTATCAATCAATTATGGCTTTTTATATTATCTCATAGCTTTTTTTAAGTATTCATGCAATATTTTTAATGTTAATAAACAGGGAAGGATTACACTTGGAGGATGACGTTTATTCTTTTGGCTTAATCTTACTTGAAGCACTTCTTGGACTACGAAGATCTGAAAAAGGGGGAGCATTTCTTCCATATGAAATGGTATGCCTAAATAGGAATTTTAAAATAAAAGCTGAAACTTTTGGGCCCCCAAAAGGCAAGGAATTATACTATTTATTAACTATCCAGACATCCTATTTTGCATGAACATAAAGTCCGTGAAGCAAGTCCTGGACCTTGTGATTTAGGATTTGTTTTGATTGTTATAAGGGCAATTGTGCTTTGTTATTTTACATGATTGGTTGTGTTTTGTAGATACAAGTGGACCGTCAATAGAATAGTTGAAAGAATAATAATGAAAAGGCAAATGATAAACACTAAGTCAGTTCCTACCAACTTAATACCACTAAAAATTGCATACTCTAACTTTCGAAGTTGAGAGACTGTGTCACCAGACGACCCCCCTTGTTACTATCCAGCGAAATTAATTCGCAAGTCGGTCACAACCAGAAAATATTACTAGTGCCACGGGTTTGACATGTTGAAGCAGAATACACAACCAGGGGAATAATCTACTTCACTGAGTAGGGCGTCATCGAAAATTTGGTTAAAGGCATTGTAGACACTGAAGAGCAATTCGAATGAAAATTTTCATCCGATGATGTTTTTCCCCATGGAACACTTTTGTTCGTTGATATATCCAATGCCTTTCCTCCATGTGATTGAAAGGAACATGTGACTTTTGATGAGATTGTGGTTCCTACATTTCTAGAAGATGGGAAATTTTTTGTTGAGACATAAAGATCGCTTAGACCGGAAGATGTCAGAATTTAATATTTTAGTGGATGGTCTTAGTAACGAGCAATTGATAGCATCACCAGACAAAAGGTTCTCCAAAAGTTCAAAAATTAGAGGGAAAACTTGAAAATTAATAAGAATAATCCATCAACGAAACTCTTAGAAATTCTCAACCTCGCTGAGGCCCAACTTGTCATAGATGAGAAACATATGAGATATTTACTTGTTCGGAATTTGACTCGGGAAAACCTACGTAGTGGTGTACTTCGGTTCAGATTATGCTAAACCAAAACAGATTGATAGGGAGGTATGTTCATGAGTGGGAAAAGCTCCTCAAAAGTTTTGGAAGCCAGCGCAATCCCCAACGAGATCCAGGAATGGTTGGAGAGAACCAGAAGCTTCGACGAATAAGTTTGAAGCTCCCTTAACCTCAGAAGACTGACGCGGGTGTTGGGGAGGATCGACTTAGGGTTCACTCCAACTTGGCTGGACCAGCCGGTCCCCCAGGGGGGGGGGTGCCTT
>NW_018165518.1:218640-235903 GCF_001263595.1 Phalaenopsis equestris
TATAAGAAGTACTAAATAGTGAACATATATATACAAGCATTCATGTATATCATATTTTCGTTTCATATTTTAAAGCATACATTACTTTTATGTGAGACTTGTATTTATTTACTAAAAATCATGCAACTCTGCTAAAATCTAATGTCATATGATAATCTAAAAGAACCACCTTTACTCTAGTTATAAAGGTCAAATCACAATCTGACATATATTTCTAGCCATACAATGATAATATATAGATCGTACAGTAATCTGATATCTTCGTAAACTAAACTATTATGCAAGTATTAAAACAACATTTAACATGCCTATATCATGACTAATCTTATGAAGAATTTTAGGTGTAGTATTTGATTATTAAACTGTTGGTAATAGAACTAAAATAACGTAGAATTGATTTTCACCATCCAATCGTTCGTTCCCGTCTTGGTTAATTCTAAGCCCCAGCCTGGGTCGTGACATTTTAGAACTTGGGTCACTGACTCTTAATGTTCACCGGTCTACATCATGCGCATGCATGCAACTCAGTCCTCATTGCTCTGTTGAATCACTAGCTAGCCTGCACTGCACGCCCACTCATGAGCCTCGCTTTTGCATGGTACATCAGCCCGCGGTTGGTACATCAGCCCATGTTGCCCGCGGCACTTGCTTCACATTGCTCCATGCTTCTCTTATCACTTCCTGCTGCGCTATTGCTCCCTACTTCAATTACTGATACGTATCTGCTTGCTGCTCTACATCTTAACTCTATTTTTGCTTTGCTTTTGGTTTCCTAACCACCTATAAATGCCACTCTAGCCCTTCATCTTTCCTATTAATCACTGCTTGTTGTTTGAAGGGTTTTCTCCTCAACAATATGAAGACTAACTTTTCTTCTTCATTATCTGTTTACATGGTATCTTGGTCTCTACATCTCTCTACTTGACGAGAAACTCCCTCCACTTATACATATCAATTGCATAAAATAGCACTTTCTATAGACCATATTAAATCGTAGTGCACATCCTGTGCTATTTACATAACAAAGACACGAGATAGTAATATGGTGAGGACAATATAAGAAATGGTTGTGCTATAGTGCTTGTATCTCGTGCTTTTTTGTCATTGATTTTTGTTCACTCTGTTCTATCCATCAATTAGTTATCCATGTTCTTTTCTTCTTAATATTTTATAAATTTTCTTCCTCACAATTTAATTTTTGTTTCTTTAGTGCTTAGTTTTGCTTGATCTAATTTGATTGATTACTGGCAATATTGTGTTATATTTTGCTGCTTTAAATTTTATTTCATGGTTGCTATTTATATTGTTAAATTTGTAAATGGTCATTTTGTTATAGGACATATTACTACATTCTTGAGATACATAAAAGAAAAATAGAAAATAGTAAATTTTAGCTCAAATTTTATAAAATAATTTGGCATGAAATATTTGTGCCTTTCCTTAATATTCACACATGTTAAATCAATAATACCTTCCATTTATATGGCATTAATAGTGCACTTTTATATTAGGATATTTTTTCTCTTATATTATTCTTAATGCCTTAAAATTTTATATTATTTTAAAATAGAATGAGTTATGCTATGGCATATATATGACTCCACAGAACCTTCGCTTTATGGTGTGTATTTATTCTCAACAAGTATTCCCACCTCGTTGACACCTTAATTAAGGTCTATGGTTTCAAGTACTTATGATTGAGGGCCTTTCATTTTTTTTTTAAATTGGTTCACAACAAACTCTCTCCTTGATACATCTTCTCATGCTAATGATGATACTGTGAAATTCTCCAAATGGCAACTATATGACTGTCATTCTCATTTGGCTATTGAATAGACTTAAATCTTCTATTGCATGAAACAATAATAACCCAAACTATAACCCAATACCAAACTACTAAATCCCCAAGCCCATTGTGCCCCTTAACTTAATCAACACGCCATCAATGTTAAAATTACTTGTGTCCCACCACCTCAACTTTTGATTAAGAGGATTTACACTCGAGCTTCATACTTCTCTCTCATTCCTCGCCCCTTGTACCACCAACAAACACTTTTATGGAACTGTTACTCACTCGTCTCTTCAATTTAAAATAAGTAGCAAATGTCTTTGCCAAAGCTCTAGAATACTTTACTTTTTTTTCTTACTTATATAGCAAGTTGGAGCTTATTGGTATATAAATTTTGCTTAATGGAGAGTGTTACCATATTTAGTATTATGATTTATTATCAAGGACTATTGATATTGTAAGGTGATTATATTATAAAGATACTCTTACGATTGAGAATATTATATCCAAGTAATTGTTTTTTTTAATCCTTTTTTATGCTTATTAGGTCATTTGCTCATTTATTAATCAAGAAGAAAAAAATCTCCTATTCCCCTCAGCAAGTAATGTGTGTGACATATAGATCTTATATAAAAAGTACTAAATAGGAAATTTCCATGTCATTCGAAAATGAATTTCAAAACAATGGAATCCAGTGAGATTAAAAAAAGGTGCATGTTCTTTTTGAACCCATTTTACAAAAATAAGCCTTCAGGCTTTCCAAGTATAGATCCATGAAAAATGCAGGAGTAAAAACAAATTTTACACTACAGTAAAGGGTATTAAATATAGTGTGTTTTTTATGTGAATTCATAAAGGTCAATAGATTTACGATCCATAAATTTTTTATTGTTTAAATGTCACATTTATTTTTTTTGCTAAATTGTATCTTAACTCATGCTTAACTTATTAATTAATTTTTTTTAATAAAATTGATATTGATAATGATTTAATTCCTTGATAAATATTTTTTTGGCTAACATACCTTCGAAGCAAGTAAATATTTAAACATTTTATTGTTACTTCATTTTGTTTTAAATTGATCATACATTTAATTATATAATCAAAGAACGAATTCTATTCATATCAACTCAAGTAGATCTTGCTTTAAGAGCAAAACTTCTTCAAAAGATTCGAGTAATTTATATTATTATTTTTTTTCAAGCAAATGCAACTATTAGAAATTGAGTGTGTTATATATTTCAAATAAGTTTCTAAGTTATCTATCAAATTTGAAATTGCCTCAATGTATCTCTCATGAACTATGGGAATATAATTCTTGACTTCCTAATAATATTGAAATTACTTAGAATTATAGTTAAAATGATTTTGTTTAAATTGCACTCTTGTTATTTTATCAACTAACCCTAATATTAAGGTCTATGTTTAAATTATAGTGTTGGATCTTGAAATATTTGTGGATTCACACCACCTAGGGAGGACTTATTTTTCTAGAGAAAAAAGTGAAGAATATGTTGATCCATGGCACGACTTGGACTACCTGAGAGAGAGAGAGAGAGAGAGAGAGCATGCAATAATGAATGTGTTTCTCTCTTTCCTCCAAATTCGAGGACCACTACTTGAATGATTACCGAAAATCACACCCTAACCTCCTTCCCCTGCCCCAGCTATTTTGGATGGGCTTAGGGTTTAGGTTTTATGATTTTAGGGTTTTAGGGTTGTAGTGTATAAGAAACAAAAGCTCATCCAAAATTTTCAATATTGATCAAACTTTCTAGATAGAATGATATCTCGGGCATATACAAAAAGTTTCTTCTGAAATTCAAAACTCATTAAAATAACATAAAATCAAATTAAAACTTCAATGTTCTTGTTGTTCATCTTAACACATTTTGAATTCTTATGATTATAGACTTTGATATTTACGCGAAAGTTTCCCTTAAAACGCAACCCACACAATAATAAGAAATAACTGTCATAGCTCCTATCTTAGTGGAATCAAATCAATAGCACCATAAGAACCAAAGATGCAACCATATTATCTCATAGTCATCTTTGTTATTGACCTTTTTTTATGAATTCAATTCCTCCATTTCACACCTAATCATGCAACCACACTAGATTCTTACAGATAATTCCCTATTATTGTATCTATTTAACTATTTAGCATCCTAGCATGCAACCACTTGAAATGGACTATCTCCAACTTTATGATGGCTTTATTTTCGTGGCACTTCTAATTATTTAATTAAGTTAAGTATGCTTGGGTGTATTGCCAGTGATCATACCTGATTTATTATTTTGAATTTAATCTCTTGGTACTAGCAGTACTAGACAGAGCCGTTATTATGTGGTAAAAGTTAGACAACCACCTTCAGTTAAATTTATCACTTTTCCTTGAACACATGCTATAATACCCAACTTGTACATGTAAATGTACTTCGTCATCTCATATGGGTGTTTGTTTTTCATTGAAAATTTATTACTCAACCATGGTGAAAAAATAGAAGAAAAGTGGCCATTATTGTGATTCATATGTCCCTCACAAGAATCAAATACTCAAATTCTATTTCAACATATAATAAAGTAAAAATATATTTGCCTGTCAACCATGGCTGATGCATTGCCGCTTCTGTCAGCCTCCTTTGGTGGTATAAATATGAAAAATATGAAAAATAATGTTTGGGTGTCAGATATGGCAATAAATAGGAACTTGGTGCTATGTATTTAAATGCCCCTTTTTCTTATTACCATTTTGTTGTCATTCGCTTCTTCATTGTTGCAGTCATATTGCCAGCACACACTACAAAGTTTAGCTCATGTAATTGATTTTCTTCCAAGAGATAGACTATGTATCCTACATAAATCTCAATGCTTTATCTTAGTGATAAGGAAGGATCGTTCTGATTCCACTAACATGCTACACATTTCTTTCGACAGGCTATGTCATTCAGTAGTCAGGAGGAGCAAAAGCGAATCATCGATCCCATAGTCATCGGAACTTCTTCGCAGGAATCCTTGTCGACTGTGGTTTCTCTAACAAGCAAGTGCTTGTCTCTCGAAACTTCATCACGACCTTCCATTGAGGATGTTCTCTGGAACTTGCAGTATGCCGCACAGATCCAGGCGACAGCTGATCGCGATCAGAGGTCAGATGTTGGATCACAAACTTCTACATGTGGGTAGAGAAGAGAATCTAATCATCACATTTCACCATGCCCGCTGCTGAATTGAATGTGGGGGTCAATGGAATTCACTTTTAAAGGCTCTGATAAGGGCAGTTTTTTGGAGGCATTGTGTGATGTATTTTTTTTCTTCAACAGATCACTGATGAGATTGTAGATAAATGGAGTTGTATGCTTGTTTGGAATTTTGGGCTTCAAGTTAAGCTGGCTTCTGTGTAAAATGTTTGAACACCTATTATGCTGTCATAGATTTCTAACATGTCTTGATATTTTGAGTATGAGCCCCCATAATTTCTTTTTGTCATATCTTCAATGGCCAAAATTGCTACTAACAGCACTTCCTTTCTAATGTCTAAAAAAAAAAAGTTTTAATTCTTTTACATAGTTACTTGCTACAATGGATTTGTGTAAATGTTCCCAAATTCTTTTTGTCTTTTTCTTTGGAGCATTTGCATACATACCACTGAGTTCTTGTGTATTTTCATATCTAATGCCTAAATATTACTTTTTGTATTGGTACTTTCATATCACATCAAAAATATCACCAGTTTAACTTTCAAAAAGTGCAATATATCTTTCATGTATTGGTATGTAAGTAAAAATTGAAGCTTAGCATAAGATATGTAAATACATAGAAATTTAGTGGTATGTATGTAAATCATCCTTTTGTTTTAATTAGATTTTGAAAAATCTAAGACCTCTTATTATTATTATTATTATTATTATATTACTCTACACCTTCTCAATTATATTAATTATATTATTATCAATGGCAATTTTTTATTTGCTATTGCCAACTTTGTTAGTGCTCTTAGTTCCAATTTTGCATTGAAGAAAATTGGATCTCAAAATAATTTATTGGGCATTGAAGTTGCCAGAACTTTCTCTGGGCTTATATGAAGATGTGAAACAAAGATAGAATTGAAAAGTTAAATGCAGCTTGTATGAGACATGAAATTTCTTTATGGAAATTCTGAAAACAGAAAAAATCAGGAGTTCAAATCTAAGCATGGAGTTTATTTTTTCATTACACTCCCTTTCCAGAATCTCCTCATTAATCCATGGACACCTCATGTTGTGTTTACATATTTGCACTGCCCACTAATAATAGGCCACTCAAGTGCTTTTTTTTATTCATCTAAGAAATGCAATATTAGTTGAATGTGTGCAATATGAATGAAAACTCTATTGCTAATCTTTTATTATGGGGTTTTGGTTGACTTTTATTTATCTGATGTGATTAATCCTTCCCTTTTTCATACTCCTCTCAATTTCTCCTTGAACTCATCCTTAATTGACAAGAATTAACATCTCCAACCTGACACATATCACTTAGCCAACATAACTAATGGACTTCCTATTTAACAAATCCCTAAATTCACACCTTCTTGGGTTTAAACTAATGGACTTAAATATGATTCTCACTCTGTTGTATAACTCATTCTCCATTTCCCGGATCATATTTCCCGGATCATAGGTTTCACAACATATTTTAATAATTCAATTGGTCAGATCGAAAAGTAAATTAAGAGCGGAGTTGAAAAATCATCACAAATTATTTTAAATTTTAACATTGACACATCCAAATTATCTCTTCATTTCACTATATCTCATAATAGAGAGAAAAATAAAGAAAACTACTCAGACTTCATGAGGAATATACAACAAAACACAAAGTTCATATATAAAAGGAAGTTCATACAACAATAATAAACAAACCAACACTTATTTGAAATTCTTTCTCAAAGAAAATTTTTTGTAGTCTCTCTTAGGAAATGTTGGACTAAGAAATCTCTCACTTCTCTCCCTCTCCAACACTTCTTAGAGAGTAATTCGCACTTAAACTCACCATAAAAACTCAAAACTATAAAGAAAATAAATGACTAATGGTGTGGAATGGCTTGGAATGAAGTAAAGTGGCACGAAAAGGGGCGAAGAAAAACCAAGAGCGAGCGGAGGAGAGCGAAGAGGTGCGAAGGGTCTTTTCTGATCAATTTCAGCTCTAAATAGAGCCTAGGTCTAAATAGATTCAGCTCTAAATAGAGCCTAGGATCGGTTCTCCAATAGGTGCATCCATAAACTCTTCAAAAAACGTACAAATTCGTCAAATCTTCTAAAAACAGGGTCTTGCTTGAGGCATGTTGTGATTTCCTCGATCGGCCACCCCGGTCCGATCGGCATAACACGTTGTCGTGATTGGCCACCCCGACCCGATCGACATAGCACATTTTCCTTGATCGGCCGCCTCAGCCAAATCAACCGATCAACTGGATCCTACAAGCCACCACGGTCAGGTCGATGGACCACTTAGGTCTGACCGGCTGCCCTTTCCCGGTCGACCGATCACTTAGTTTTGACTAGTCACCCGACTCGATCGACCAATCACAACATGCGTCAACCAGCCAGCTTCGGTCCACCAATCATTTGGGTTTGATCGTCCATCTCAACCTGGTTGACCGATTACTTTGGTCCTATCAGCCGCCTCAACTCAGCCCACCAATTGCCTTAGCCCGACCTACCGTCTTGGTCCGGTCGACCGATCACTTGCATACTATATGTTTCACATGTGCATTGGGTTCGTTTACTTGCTTGCATGATGCACTATACCATGTATGTGCTCGCCATTTGCATGTGTGTTTGCTCATTATTGGAGCAAGGTGGAATTCTCCCTAATGACATCCTACACCCTAGGCGACTGAACATAATAGCTTTTATGCTGTATGTCTTGCATGACATCTTGAATAATCTTTATCACATGCTTGAGTCGCATTTTGAGTGTATGTTCATACACTCACCCCACTTGTATGATTCTTTCCAATGAGAATTATCATTTCTTAGGTTGTTGCCTCCACGACACACCAACTCTTTGGGCCACTACCTCCGAGGCATGCCCGTCATTTTAGGTCACTATCTTCATGGCACACCCATTCTTTGAGTCGTTTTCTCCACAACAAGCCCATCTTCTGGGTCACTGCCACCATGACACACCCATTCTTTGAGTCGCTACATCTATGACACGCCCACGATTTTGAGTCACTGTCTCTACGCCACACCAAATCCTTTGATTCGTTGCCTCCACAGTACGCCCACCCTTCCGAGTCACAACCTCCACGTCACGCCCATCTTTTAAGATCACTGTCTCCACGACATACTCATTCCCTGGGCCACTGCCTTCCCGACACGAACGTCCATTCGGGTCAGTACCTCCACGACATAACCATTCCTCAGGTCGCTACTGATACACCAAAAAAATGTTCGTCTTTTTATATATTTTGAATGCCTATATTTGGTCATTTTTGGTAAAATTGTACTTTAAAGGATGACATTTTCATATTTTTTATGCAGGTATACTCAATTTGGGGATTTAGATTAAAAAGGAGCAAAAAAGATGAAATTTATAGCAAAAAAGGCAAAGAAATGCTCTGGCGCCGAATGGTGCCAAAACACCTTTGTGGAGCACGACCAGTCCCAAAATGGCACCAAGACGGTTATCTCAAAATGCATTGAATTTGGACGAATTTTGAAGGGGTGCTTAAGGGAACTCTTGACTTTTCAGACACACATTATTTAACCACCATTTTTGACAGAAAATGGTCGGTGAAGGAGGAGAAAAGGAAAAGAAAAGAGAGCAAAACTTCCCTACTTAGTTTTTCTTTTGAGAGATTTAAGGAGATTCTTCTTTAAGAGTTGTAAGAAGAGAGAGAATGTGAGAGATTTCTTCTTCATTACAATCCTTAGAGAGGGGAGCAAATCAGTATAAGTAGAAGGAAGTGATTCAAAGGAACTTCAAGGGATTTGATTGGGGAGGTGATTGAGTTAAGTTGTATTATCTCCATGAATTCTGAGTAGTTGATTTGTCTTTCCCTTTACAATAAGAAGTAGTAATGTGAAGAATCAATAGTTGTTTGAAAATGATCTTAATTTCTTAAATTGTGATGATTCATCTTGATATTCATTTACTTTTCAATATGGCCAATTGATTTGTTAAAATCTACTCAAAAACACAAGAGTCGGGAAGGTCATGTTTTCAGCATTCAAGTAGGGATCACACTTTAATTTCATGGAAGAGTGAAGTCTCCATGAGATTGAGTGCAAATAAATAGGGAAATATTATTTGATGGGTGTTAAATTGGTGATTTTGGGGTGACATACTAAAATCAATAATTTGGTTCAGATGTTTAGAAACCATAATGTGAGATTGTTAGCCCTCAAGTGGGGGAGAAGTGGGAGCTCTAGAGTGAGAGTCAATATCCTCTCAGCCTAACCACGGCTGTGTATTCAAAACATCTAAATTAGCCAATGTTTTTTATCACCTAACCAGAGGATTAAAGGATATCATTGCTCATATTTGTCAAATGCAATTAATAATAGATTTAATTATTCACTAGCTACAACCTTATTGTAAATGGGAAATATATTTTTCTTAAATTTCAAACCTTTGTTAAAATTACTTTGTCTGCTTATAGTAGATTTAACTTTTAAGTTTGCAAAATTAGCATAGTATATTTAGTTTCGTTAGACGTGCATTTCACATTTATCTTTAACTGTTGTAGTTCTTATACTATTTATTTATGTCCTTTTAATTTATGTCATTTTAATTAAGTAAGAGTTTAACCTTCTCCCAATGGGATCAATACTTGGGACTCCATTAGAGCTCTATATTACTTGAGCGATGCGTATACTTATGTTTACAACCTAGTGAATATAAAATATTGGAAGCGCATTTTGGGATTACAAAAGTAGAATTATTGGCAAATTAACCATAGAAGTTTGAATCTATAGAAAAGTTGCACACACTAGGCCCGCATCAACTACCACACGATAGGCACACCCTTTTGGGTCACTACGTCCATGACACACCATTCCTATGGTTTTCTGCCTCCACGACACGCCCGCTCCTGATTCACTGCCTCCACGACACGCTCCTCACTACTTCTATCACATAACTATTTACATTTGCATTTGTATGTGTGTATGGATGGTGAGCCAGACTTGATAAATGAGTGACCCCATGTTGGTCGCGTTGTCTTAACGAGCATTGCTTGCTAGGTAGACACTGGTGGGTAATGCGAGTTAAAACATCAGGATTGACACGGGTATCACTGTGCTGAGGATCCAATGGATCTAACTCATATGACCTTGCATATTACGAGTTCGCATTTAATGGCTTTGTTTAAAAAAAAAACTAAGAAAATATATTTTTCTACTTGTTACGCTCGTCATAATTTTAAAATTATGCAAGTAGCAAGCTAGACCATATATAAAGCCAACTATTTTAAAAAATTCATCCTGGGTGACACTTTTTAGATCCCTTTGATCTTTAAGACAGGTCAGTGTGGCGGCCCCATCAAATTTATACGTACGCGGAAACTTACTCTGAGCACTTAGATGTTAATTAGGGTACTTTTTGCTAGATTGTGTGCTAGGCTAGAATTTAAGATGCTAAGTAGTCTTTCTCGATGTTTTGAAAATAGTTCTCTGTTGATTTAGTTGCCCTAACCATACATCACATTTTATGTTTTTTTATGTGCTTGCATGCTTGATATGCATTGTAGTATATTAGGGTGTTCTTCTGCAGGGAGTCATGTTTATACATACACACACACACATGTATTATTAAGGGGGAGCACGTAATAATATGTACTAACCTTTTGCTTGCAGGTGTTATTTAACTTCCTTGATGTAAAGACGCGACTTATTATACGTTGCATATTTGTTGACTTTCCCGCTAACGTTGTTTTTCGTGCAGGTTGAGCCTTTATTTTCTCTTTCAAATGTATTTGATAGAATTCCTAAGCCGAGTCTATATAAAAAATAAGGTACGAGCATGTGTTTTGTTGTGAATAACGCATCAAACCACGTGAGGGGGACCAGGAGAAGCAACTCGGGTCCCGTACCTTCAATTCAAGTTTTTTATTTTTGTATAGATCTAAGACTGAGCATATATATGCGGAGTTCGACCGTCTTCCATGCTTTTTTCTGGGATGTCGTCGACCCAGTGACACTGGTCTCTTTTAGATATTTTGAAGTGTTTTTACTTTTTATTGCGTGTTTGCATGTTTGGATTATTTTATTTGTTCCCTTTTGGTTTATCTGGGATGTTACAAAAATTACAATTTAGGTTCTTCAGGGCCTTAAAATTATAAAAATTTATACAAAAATCCTAATAAAAATTTTAAGATAAATTAAAATTTAGAATTAAAAGATTAAGAACTTGAAATCTATTTTTACTTTTTTGCATGACATTTGGGTCAGTTTTAAAACGGGTTGCATAGTATGGATATCACCTAAGTCATTCTACTAGGGCCTCCACAATATCGAAGGATCACTCTAAATAATTGCATCATTTGCATGTTCCGAGGAGAAGTCCCGGTATTTCTCCAACCTGACTAACCCAACATAGATTTCTACTTAGGTTGTTGTCTAGTTTGTTTTGGCCATTAGAAAGCTCCTTGACTCATATGGGGTGTAAGTTTTTTTATTTGGAAAGTTTTCAGCTTTGTAGTTGAACCTCTCTTTCTCTTCTTTTCCAACGACATCCTCACCACTACGACAAGTATAAGTCCCACCCCTCGGAGCTCCACCCAATGTTCATAAGAAAGAGTTTCATTCCTTTGATCTTAGGGCTACCGATATTCCCATTGATGATGCAATTCACGGAATGCTGACCATAGATCTCTAGACGTGTTGGGTCGACTACATTCACGATCAAGTAGACTCAGGGTCCTAGTAGCCTGAGATGACAGATACTTTGTACCCTGACCTGACTAACTCTACCCTCTAAGGATTATTCTTCCCTTCCTTTGACTACCCCTGTTGAGCCCTGTCGCTCATCTTACCTTTGGTGGTATTATCTTGATGACCCAATTATAATCAATTAAACTTATTTGACAAGAAGTCTACACATATTTATAATCAATTACACTTATTAATTAAAAATAGAATAAAAATATATTAAATTTTATTTAAATTAATATTTGCATATAAATAATAAGATTTAAAACTAGTTTCTATCATTAATAACCTACAACTAGGTGACCAGAGCTTCCAAAACGGTTGGTTCGCGAACAGTTCATGTTCGGCTTGCTAAGCTAATGAGTTCAACACAAACAATTTTTTTTGAGTTCAATATATAAATAAGCCGAACAAGAATAACGTCATTTTTTAACGATCCGAACATGAGCTATGCTCAGACTTGCTCAGGATCAGCTCGTTTACACATTACCTTCTAACAAAATTATTTTTTATTCAATTTATTCTCTTTTCACTCTCCTAAAAGTTAATATTCATTAACTTCTTCATTCCTACGAGTTGTAGCTCTTTAAAGTAAAAAAATTATCAGTCCAATGAATATGACATAATTTTCTTCTTGAACATTTGGATCGCAGCAGGATGATAAATGCACTATATTGATATGATCGACATATTGGCGACGTAATACCTAAAATTAGTGTTGTGAAAAAACTCGTTGTTCGTGAACAGTTCGTGTTTGACTCGGTAAATAGCTTGTGTTCGATTTATTCGTTAAGCAAACGAGTCAAACATAAACAAGCCTTTCTAGTTCGATTTATAAATGAGTCAAATACGACCAAACACGAACAGTCCTTCGTTTGATCATGTTCGACTCGTATTGGCTTGAAATAAATAAATGATTAAAAATAATATAATTATAATATTTTATATTAAAACTTTGTTATATTTAATTGAAAATATAAGATAAAAAATATATTAAAGCATTAAAACTAATTTTTTATTTAAAAAAATTGAAATTAATCTCAGCCATTAGATCAACCATCCTAAATTTTATTCTATTAAGAAAATAACTATATATACTAATAAACCCTAAATATCAAACCCTAAGCCGTCCCATTTTCTTTTCTTTCCGGCTGTTTTGTCGCCATCGCGAGGGAACGAGGCTGCTGCTTTCTTTCCGTTTCTAGGGCTTCGACCAAGGTGAGTTTACTTTATCACACTCGGTGAAGAACGGCTTCGAAGAAGCCTGCGATCACACTGAGAAGGTTATTTACGAATTATTTCTTCATTTTTTTTCGTTCTTGCGATTGTTTTGTTGATTACAACCAACCAAGGGTTCTTCGAAATGTGATGTTTTTACTTCCCTTTCCTTCCAAGATCTGGATCTATGTATCACTGCGTTTTTTCATCTTCTGAATTGTGGATTCCAACCTAGAAGGCTTGGAACTTCCCATCTCTTGAAAGCAGTGATTTATGATTTTACTATGTTTGTGAAGGTCTTTTTGACCCACTCTTACGTTGGCGTCCCTATTTTTCGGAGTATTAATTCTAAACTACATTCCTGGGCATTATCTAGATCCGTTAGTAGTTTATGTAGTGTTGCTAACTTGCTCTTTGCATATTGCATTTCTAAATCTCTGTTTTTTTTTTGGCTGTGGATCTGGTTTGGTTTATAATTATCTTTTGCAGATAGGGTTTTCTGCAACTTTATAATGGATTGCCATTCTATTATAATTGAAAAGAGTATTGGCTAACTTCTTAAAGACATATTGTTTTCTCAGAAATCAGAATGTGCGGAACTTCTTATGATTATTTAACTCATCACATTTTATTATTGCGATCTATACATGTCAATACCCGTAACAAATTGTGTCTGATAGTATCTATTGCTCATCACATTTTTTTTCTAATTTTGAAGTTTTTTTTTTATTTTCTTTACTTTTTAAAGCATTTTTGAGCTAAATGGAGCTTAATTCGAGCAAAGAGAACAACTTTGAACTTATTTGAACGAACCATAAAATTAGTTAATTTCGAACTAAAATAAACAACTCAAGCCAAATTCAAACAAATTGAACAGAACACGAGCACCAAAATTTTCGAACAAATTTGAACATGAGCTGATTTTGAGCACAAACAATACTACGTGTTTAGTTTAAATTGCATTCTTAAAATAAATTAAGCTTAAATTCTTAATCACAAAACAGCCTCTGATTTTCTTTTATTCAGAATGAAGGTGATTGCTGCTTATTTGCTTGCTGTCCTTGGTGGCAACTCCAAACCTTCTGCCAATGATCTGAAGCATATCCTTGGATCAGGTTCCTTTTTTTTGTTTTCTTTTAGTGTTCTATTGATTATTTTTCTGTTTATTTAATGCAGTAAATTGCAATTGTTCTCTGCTTGAATTCATTCTTTAAACACAGTCTCATTTCAATTAGTGTTGATCATTGGAAATGAAGAGTATTTATCTTTCTTTTTTTATTTGGTCATAAACTTGAAGCATGTTACATGTTACTTCAACTGTATGCAGTATACTTAACTGGCTAGACATTTCTTTGGTAATAGTTTTTTTCTGTTTTCTTGAGATATGATGTGCCCTTTAAAATGAGATGTACTGTAATTATTTTACTTAGTCTTAGTTTCTTTTATTCACATATTTAAATTTCCATAAGTTGTTCATTAACCTTTTTTTTTCGATCTTTTTTTTATAGTAATTTAGATGTTTTCTTATTTTTCAATGATTTCTGTCGAAGTTCTTATATTTTTTTCCTATTCATCCACAGCAGTGCATTAATTTAAATAATATTGTTTTTATATTTTATTTTGAATTACTAATGTTTAACAACATTTTGTTAGAAAGTGTAAAAAGATTTTTTAAACAATTTCTTTGCGTGAATTATCTTTCCAAATTCAAGGTTGCATAGTTGAATACCCTGAAATGGAGAATCATTTTAATGCATTTTGATTACCCATTTCTAAGGAAAACATTTGCAGTGTCATGGAGATTTTATTTATTTTTCTTTATATTTCTTCCTTTCTTTAACATAAAAGAAATTTTCTTGTTATTACAGTTGGAGCCGATGCAGATGATGAGAGGATTGGTTTGTTACTGTCTCAAGTTAAAGGCAAGGACATAACTGAGCTCATTGCTGCTGGAAGGGAGAAGTTTGCTTCTGTTCCTTCTGGCGGTGGTGGTATTTCAGTGGCTGCACCTGCGGGAGGAGTTGGAGCTGCTGCTACCACTGCTCCTGCTGCTGCAGAGACTAAAAAGGAGGAAAAAGTTGAAGAGAAGGAAGAATCAGATGATGTAAGGAACTACACTGCTATTCTCTTTCTTGCATTATTCATGCAATACATTTGCCTCATTTAGGGTTGTGAATGGGCTGAACTTGAGCAAGTTGAAGGCTTGTTCGGTTACTTGGAATTTTCTTTGGTTCATGTTCTGCTCGTGTTTCAAATGGCTTGAAAATAACATGTTCATGTTCAGCTTGATTTTATTCAATATGGTTCTTGTTCGGTTCAAGCTAAATTCGAGCCTCTTGTCCACTATTTTCTAGTCAAGAATCTTAAGCTCTCAAGGAAGGGAACATCATTTCCATATTTAAACAGCAATTGGAAGAAAAAAAATTTTCAAGCTTCCGATGTGGGACAGATATGGGATAGGGTGGGAGTGGACTCAACGGAGCAGGGAGCTGCCAACAGGATTTTTTTTTCATATTTCTAGGGACATTTAAATACATACCACCCAACTCTTATGTATTTACATATTTAACCCCTAAATCACAAAATGCGGACCTGGGTGCCCTATTTTTGGCCTATTTTACCACCCAAATTCTATGTACTTGCATATCTAACCCTTAAACTTATATGCTTTATAAATATACCACCCAATTAAAATTTAAATATCATAAAATTAGCATTCTTTCAAACCAATACGAACCGAACACAAGCCTTTGTTCATGTTTAGCTCATTTGTAAATCGAGCTCCAAAAATTGTTCGTGTTTGGCTCGCTTGCCTAATGAACGGATAGAATGCAAACTATTTAACGAGCTGGACACTAGCTGTTTGCAAAGGAGGAGCTTTTTTGACAGCCTGACCTCATTCATGCTCCACATATTGCCAATTTAGTCTTTGTGGTGTAAATCTATTTTAATCAATTATTTTTAGACATCATCTTTGTTTGTCTATGAATGTATTTGTAAGCATCAAATCCAGTTCCAACTACTAGCTTCAGTGGTTTATACTTCTGCCATAACTATTCAGCAATACTTTCCCAATTATCATTTATTTTTCCTTTATTTTCATATTACTATTTTCATTTCTGAGCACTCAATTTTGTTTAACTGATTTGTGTTTCTACCTTTAATTTACCTTTAATTTAACAAACTTAGTAGGTAATTTATGTTTCAATGGGTTGGAACATCCTTTAGCCTAAATCGTTTGATGTTGTAAATTAATTTGTTTTGTTTTCTTTGCAGGATATGGGCTTTAGTTTGTTCGACTAATGGGGTGCTAAGCTCAAATCTGGGATTGTTGTGTTGTTGATCTCATCAGTTTTCATTCAGCAAATGTTGAAACTTGTTCTTATCAATCAGTAGTTTTAGTTTGTTTAATGTTGTGATGGTGCGTAGTTTCTGTTTGTATTTTGGTTACAATTATACATTACAAACTGCAGATCAATTATGACCAATTTTGTTTTCTTAATTGGTGGATTTTTAATAAATTTTGCTTTAATGATCTTTTGAACGTGAAATTGTTCCCTTTTTCTTGGTTATGTGGGGGTGGTTTATTATTGTATTTTTAGCTAACTAATGCGTCCGAGTCCTTAACGAAAATTCTGTCTGATTAAAGCTTTTTATAAAGTTATGATTGAACTATGAATGGGTGCAGTTTGGCTCAAACTTAGCTTCAACTATTTGTCAGCCATATAAAAGCCTTCGTTTGAGCGAAAAATTATTACGTGAACGCAGCTCGGCGTCCAGACGACGGAAGTAATAATCTCTACCTTTGAGCTGAGCTGAGCTATACGCTTGACTCAGGCCTTATCACGTTTTAATGAGTATAATCCATGTTTGCCTTTATTTTTTACTTGCTATCGTAATTAGTATTAGCTATTATGATTAGCATGAAACGATTGCACGATAGTAGGGTTGATAAAAAAAAAATGAGGCATTTACATACATACCTCAAAATCCCCATGTATTTATTTATCTGACATCAAAATTTTGCCTTTTTACAGTGAAATCTCCCAAATTTTTCATATCACATCAAAATAAAGTGAAACATAGTTTTTCATTGCAGGTGTTATAATGTTAAATTTTGTAAGGGCACATGCATACATTGCACATAATTCTTAATGTATGTACAATGCTCACATCTAAATTTTCATATCTACACAAAGCACTGATATCTTTAAATCACGAACATGGTACCGTTGCCACTTTGAAAGCGAATTATATATTTTTAATGCGTAGGATTAAAGCATTAGTCTTATGTATCTAATTATGAAATTTTAGGTGTGAGATATGTAAATACATA
>NW_018165518.1:236003-236668 GCF_001263595.1 Phalaenopsis equestris
AGTTCAGTTGCTTTATTATAGCATTTTGCAATTTTTTGTGCGGTCCAGATGATGGTCGCGATGCTTTGATCGCGTGGTTTTTTTTTTTCTTAGACACGATCAATAACTTGAAAGGGGGTGAGCGTACTGTGGAGACGTTAACTCAAAGGATGAGTGTGTTGGGACAATAGTGACCCAAAAGGATAGGTGTGTCAGGGCAATGACCTGAAAGGGTAGGGTGTATTGAGGCAATAGTGACCCCAGGAACTGGTTATGTCGAGGAGGCAATGACCCTAAGAACTGCGTATGTCGAGAAGCCAGTGACCCGAAGGGTTGGGTATGTCTAGGAGGCATTGACCCGAAGGGTTGGGTATGTCCAGGAGGCAGTGACCCGAAATGTTGACAATGTCGAAAATGTAGTGACCCGAAAGGGTTGGAGATGCAAGACATCAACAACTTGAAGGGTTTGAGTGTGCCGAGGAGGCAATGATATGAAGTATTGTGTATGTCGAGGAGTCGGTGACATGAAGAACTGAGTGTGTCGAGGTGGCAGTGACCCGAAATGTTAGGGTGTGACGGGGCGACAGTGGCCCGAATGGTTATGTATGTCGAGGCTAGGGGTGTAAACGAACCGAACACGAACGAACAAAGCTTGTGTTCGTGTTCGGTTCGTTTAAAATTTAGTT
>NW_018165518.1:237062-243813 GCF_001263595.1 Phalaenopsis equestris
TGCGCAGTGACTCGAACGGTAGAGGATGCCAAGGTGACAGTGACCCGAAGGGTAGAGTACGCCAAGGAGGCAGTGACCCGAAGGGTAGAGTACGCCGAGGAGGCAGTGACCCGAAGGGTAGAGTACGCCGAGGAGGCAGTGACCCGAAATGTTTGGTATGCCGAGGAGGTAGTGACCCAAATGACTCAGTATGCTGAGGTAGCAGTGATCCGAAGAGTTGGGTAAGTCAATGAGACAGCGACCCGAAGGACTAGGTGTGCCAAGAAGGTACTGATCTGAATACTGTGTTGATTTTCAGTGAAGGAAATTACACACAAGTGAAGTAACTACGTAAACAAAAACTCAATTGCAACTCAAGTATGCAACGAATAATCATGTAGAAATACCATGAAAGCGTAGGTGTGTGGACAAAAGAAAATTATATGCACATGACATGAAGATGTCATATACGGAGACGCTAAAGTTGGCATGACTACTAGCCATAAACATGTATGGACACATGTTCACAAGGTGCACAATGAATGTGCCAGATGTGGATGTGTTGGTGCAAGCAAACAATGCTCACCAAACACAACAAATGATTATGCAAAGTATCATATGGACAATACTTATCCGCATATAATACATGCACCATGGAGAATGCAAGACAGACCGTGCCGAGTCGTCTCGTTAAAATAAAATGCAAGTTGATTGTGTTGGGGCGATCAGTCGAACCAAAATGCAAGGGTGGGTCTTGTTGGGGCGACCGATCGAACCGAAATGCAGAGTTGACCGTGTCAGGGCTGATGATCGAACCTAAATACAATGTTGATCGTACCGGGTGGCCGATCGAACCGAAGTGCAACTCACAAAACACACATCATAGCATGACATACAATGCAATACAATCATTGTACACATTAACAAACCATACTCGCCCTAACGTGCTCACATGGGAAACTAGGTTTGGCACGATGAAATCATAGTTGCCAGTCTGCTGCTCAGCAACAGAGGGCCTACTTCTGACTAATTGACAGAATCACTAGGTTTTTAGTGCTAACGGTTTGCAAGGGGAAAACACTCATAATTTGCTAAGGATTTGTCCACGAAAGCTTCCTAAGCTATAAAGCCTCCCTCCAGCACAAACGCCCTAATACTTAAATCTTTAACATCCAACCTAAGGGCTCTAGAAAAAGAGAAATGTAAGGGTTTGAAGAAATCTCACCACTGTGGTGGCTAATGTTGGATTTCCTCTCGTAGGATGAAGCTCTCCTTGCTGTAGAAGAGATGACGAAACCTCCTTATTTTTCAATGAAAGGATGAAGCTCTTCTTATGAAAGTAGATGGCACTACTTTGTCCTTCTCCAGCAAATGGATGAAGCTCTCCTTATGAAGGGATATGACTCTTCTTGCTCCTTTCCCAACGAATGGATGATGCCCCAAAAGAACTCACCCTCACTTCCTCTCTTAGATATGGTGGAGTGAAGGGAAGGTTTAATGGAGGAAATCAAGCAGGTGAATAGGAAAAGGAAGAAGAAATAACTTTCTTCTAGCTCCCCCTTCCGCGCTAGTAAGAAAATCCTCTGGACAAATTAAGCTCTCCTTCAGCTTATTTTCGGATTGGTCTCTTAGCACAACAAGAAACCAATGAAAATGGAAGGAATTTCCCCTCCAAATCATAAAATAATATTGCTTTTCCACATGGAATTCATCTCTTGGCTTATTGAGAGGTGGATGTCATATGCAACACTCCTACTTGACCTCTCAAACTCATCAAGGCCAATGGGGAAGCTACAAAGAAAGAGGGAAGAAATGATCAAATATTTCGGTTAGGCAAGCTGTTGCTTTGGTGTAACCACCCCTGGCACTGGCGTGGTCATGTTAGGCCAAAGGGCTTAACCCTTGTTTTTCCGAAAGCTAATGTGACCACGCCCAAAACTGCCATGGGCAGCAGTCCGGTGTGGCTACGCCACATTAACAGTGTAATTACGCCGTGTTCTTTATCTTGAGCACGATTTTGGGGTCATTATGGTGTGCAGCAGAGATTCCACGCATGTTCCCTTAGCTCCAGAAGTTGAACTATAATCATTGAAAAAGGCCAACAGATGCGCTGTAACACCGAATAACCCCTCTAAATAGCGGTCATCCCCGACGATGCAATGTCTCCATTGAAAACTAATTCTCACCCGGTAGTGCCCGTGGCTGAGTTGATGGGGGTAAGGTCTCTAATCATCAAGAGGGGTGTTGAACATGTCCAAGACAAAGCCAACCCCATCCCATCATGAATTTACCAGGATTGAGCAAAATTAGTACTAATCCCGATTCTATGCTCATGGCACGTATCAGAAGGTCCAGATTGGTATCTTGAACTTCAAGTGGGTATGAATAGACATCAACTCGTCCTGAGTCATTCAAGTGAACTCCCTTCATTTTTGACATAAAAAATTGATGCTAACAACTCTTCTTCTTCCTTAAGAGAGATGAAGCTCTCCTTCTTCCTCAATGCCGCTCCTCTAAGAAGCTTCCTCATACACTCCAGCCAAGAGATGGTGAAGGAAGAAGAAGAAGAAGCTAGGGCTCAAGATGAGGAGGAAGAATGTTTCCTTTTTTTCTTGCCAAGAGCTCTTCTCCATATTTTTTTTCAGTCTTATTTCTCCTCCCCTTTACCAAGGAGAAAACCAGCTTTTCTCCTCTCTCTCCTTTGCCAAAAATGGGGCTTCTTCCCCCTTTTCTAGTGCTGTCCTCCAAAAGTCCTAAGTGGTCCCATCCACCCACTTTTTGCCTCCTTAAGGCATATCTTCCCATTGCCCTAAGAGATTTTGCACTTTTCAGCTGTGGGTCAGCCCTAATTTTGTGATCATCACTCAAAAAAAAATGTGATATTGAAAACAGGCTGATGCCTACGTGTTGGGCCCTAAGCGCCAGGGTTGGTCGTGAGCTTTCAACCTCTTGGGTATTTATGGCTGTGAGGGTTGGCACCGAGGCGCTTGGGCCCGATTCCAGGCACCCTGACAGGGCATTGACTTTCTAGGCTTTTGGTATTGTTCCTGTGGGGTTGTTTTAGCTGCCTAGTCACATCATATTGGAGCCGGGGCTCTAGGGTCTGGAGCCTAGGCACCGATTTGGCCCTATAAATACCAATTTTTTGCGAAAAAAGTCTAGCAAAGGGCTTTATTGATCCTTAAGGTATGGAAGAGTGTATATCACTAAAATATGGTCTCATAATTTAAAAAATGAGCATTTTTATAGGCCTTTCTCGGAGACGTTAATGACAACAGGCACCCAAAACTGCTGCGCGGGTGCATCACGCCAAACCATGATTTTTTTAGAAACACATGTGAGAGGGTTTTATGGATTTCTCGGGTTAAGGGAAACTACGTATGAACGTTATATGCTCCCATAACATTTTAAAAGGCCATTACATACTTGTAATATCAAAGTTGATGCTATCATGACCTTACAATTTTAAGAGGCTACTTCCACTGTGTAGCACTTTGTCTCATCAAAGGTTCAAGAGGTGACTCTATGACGTAGTACTTCGTCATGTATGACATTAATTTTCCATCTTTAAGTTGGTATTATATTTTGATACCATTTATAACAAGCTATCCTAAGAGTGCTCCTACACTTGTACCTTTAACTTTGAAATTTCTATTGAACTCTATCTCTTACACCAAAAAGAAATCATTCTATTTAAAAGATTTCACTTATATAGAAAGATTTACCTGCATATCACCCACTCTTATGTATTTACATATTTTCTATCTAAATTTTAATATTTACATAAATTTCACATTAAGAGTATGAAAATGTATTTTCCATTTTTAAAAATATTAAAATAATTATGTTTTCTATATGATATGAAAAATTTGAATGGAGTACCTATAAAACAAAGTTTATGTATTAGATGTATGAGTCAGATATTAAAATATTATAAAAAAATATGTAAATACATTTCAAATCCTAGCTTTTTCCGACGAGCCTTCGTCAACCTCAACCCTCTCAAAAAACCCTAGGTCGCTAGCCAACATTTTCTAGCTGTATTCCATTGCCGCCGAGCCTTGACGAGCTTTGGTGTACTTCTCCCTCTTCTACTTTATTCTTGCTCGTCTCTTTCAGGATTGCTGCTTTGTTCCTCGCAATCAATCATCTTCATCGCCTCTTATTCACCCATTGATTGACTGTAGGACAGAGATGTCGTCAAGCGAGGAAACGGCTAAGCTATTCCGTGTTTGGAAGACGGCATTGGAGATGCTTAGAGACCGCGGTTTCCTCGTCCTTGATTCGGAGATCAAAATGAGCAGGCTCGAATTCCTAGACAAGTTCGGCGAGAATTTCAAGCGGGAGGACCTTGACATGTTGAAGACCAAGGAAGACGACCCAAACGATCGGGTATTCCTCGCTTCTCCTTCTTTCTCTTTTTTTGTTTTTTGTTTTTGGAAAGTTGAGCTTTATGAGAAAAACTGATGATAACATTGCTGCATCTTAATTTTCTTAATTTATTTATTTGTTAAGACCAGCATTCTTCTGTACCATTTCCGAACAGAAAATAATTCTGTAAGGGATCTTGGATATGATCCTGTGATTTTATTTTTGGACATGAAAAGCAGAAGCGTGACTTCATCGATAAATAATCTCTGAGGCGAGCACTTGACCAACAATTTTTAAATTAAGAAAAATAGAATGGTTAGGGAATGGCGAGGGATGAAGTGGGTTTCTTTCGGGCAGGGAGGATGCGCAGAATAATTCCTCTGCAGAGGTACAAGTAACTAATTAATGATGCATGAAACTGTTTATTACGTGTGCTTAGCGTTGCTGCATCGTACTAGGTTCACTTGTGCGCTTTGAAATGTTTCTATAGATAATCTTGTATTGTTTTTAACGCAGCTCAATAATCAAGTTGGAGCTCATTAGTTACATTGGGTTTGTGGATACTATTTGGGAAAGTTCTTATGTGATTATGATTCTAAAATGCTCTTGCAGATCATATCCTCATTTACTACACAATATTTATATGAGGCATAATCCATAGAAGTAACCTTTTATATGTTGTTTTACTTAAGATATCAACTAGTGTTAGAGCTTTTCATGTAGAAGCTTGGCTTGTTGTAAATAGACGAGTTTTGAAACTTTGATAATATTGTCTGTTCATTTCTTTTATTGAGTTTGACCACCCTTTGATTGACCTTTCTTAACTATGTGAAATGCTAATTATTTAAACAAATAACCTTATTAATTATTATTGAACATATTTTTATTTATATTTATTTATCAATATTGTCATGATTTACTCAATATTAATTCTGCGTTTCTGAAACACAGTTTTTTATAAAAAATAATAATAAACCTTCATTTAAATCCACTTACTATTTGCTCAATAAACTTTCATCATGCCTATACCATGGACTTTGCTACTTAAGTAAATGTAGAGTATGAATTTTAAGTGGCCTGTCCCATTGAGGTGGTATTGGAGAACTTTGTTGTGTCGATGAGTGATTATTGACTTAGGTATATACTTAATCTTTTGTTATGCATTCTTCAAGTTAAGTTGTTTAGCTAGTCATGTTATGTTATATTCAGAAATTTTTTGTTTTATCTTTTAGCTGAACAGGCCTTAAGAAACATAGGACCTTTTTATTATTTTCAGTTGGCAGCTCTTTGCTTGCCCTGTATGAGGCATGATGTTAGAAAAGTATCTGAAATTTGTAGTGCCATTTCAATTTTCAAGTAAAACTGATCATTTACAACCAGTATGATATGGACATAAAATTTGAATTTTTATTTTATGATGAGTATTGGAGCTATTTTGTGTTCTTTAGATTTCACTATTTAGTAGAATTGTTCTATCCAATATTTTTAAATTTGTTAGCTTATTAAAATTTGACGCATTACAACGATTTCTCATAATCAATTTCGATTTATGTCGGGCAGGTCTACATGGAAGCTATTCATTTATTGAGAGGTTTGATGGAGAAGTTCAGATATAATAAGGAGAATCTACATTTGATTTTTATTGATTTAGAAAAAAGCTTACGATAAGGTTCCAAGAGATATCCTTTGGAGAGTTCATCAAATTGGGGTGGTAGGATTTAGAATCAATTTATATGCATGGTCACTATGAAAGCAGCTTCCACAAGTATTTTTCATTGTTTTTCCTGATCCATCTGTTTCACCCATTTAACAGTGAATTACTGTGCGTCCAATAGCTTACCATTCACGGGATATTAAACCATTTTAACCCCTTATTTTTCCCCCTTAGTTAGCTTTCTTCTCTATCTTCCATTTTAACCCCTTATTTTTCCCCCTTAGTTAGCTTTCTTCTCTATCTTCCATTTTAACCCCTTATTTTTCCCCCTTAGTTAGCTTTCTTCTCTATCTTCCATCAACTCTTCATAAAATTGACCTATTATCCATGTAAATTGCCTAATTCAAATTCAATTTGAATTTCAATATGCACTGAAACTAAAATCAGCAAATAAATAACAAATAAGTGGGAAAATTCAATGAAGAAAATTCAATTCATTGCTAATTTTATTGATTTCCAAGTAAACCAACAAGATACAAGGTTGATCTACAATTTGAGATGTAGATTGTCTCTCCACAATGACGCAACTAGGAAGAATACTACAAAGGTAAAAATTATAGGAAAACAAAACATAAAGCTACCCCTAGCAAATTAACCTTAATAAATACTCCCCAAGATATATTTAAACTTTTCCCCCAAAATTTCTCTTACTTTCCTTTCCTTGCGTACGTGATTAGTGGCTTCGTA
>NW_018165518.1:243823-248847 GCF_001263595.1 Phalaenopsis equestris
GGGGGTTGGACTTCTTTTAGGTGGGAATTGTTGGTCCCGCCTCTCTTAGAAGGGTCGAGTCGCCTACCTGCTGTACCCACTGGTTTGGCTTGGAGGGTCAGACCGATTTAGGGAAGTCTGCTACAAATTAATTCAGGGAAGTCTGATACAAAATAATGCATGTCCGTTTCCACTCTTGGTGACCAACTCCGTCTGGCTATCTATTTGGGTATGATATATTGTGCTCCTTTAGGACTGTTCCTTGTAATCCAAATAATTCCATTCAGAAATGGTTGAGGAATACCTTACCCCTGTCTGATACAATACTCCATTCAAACGAACCACTTCTTGGATAAACATCGCGGTGACTGTTACAACAGTGTATGGGTGTTGGAATGGAATTAAGTTTGCATAGCTCAGACAATTCACTACCATCAATATCACTGTAAACCCATTTGATCGTGATAATCCCTCTATAAAATCCATCGTTACTTTCTCCCAAACATTCTCAGGTAAAGCTAAGGGTTGCAGTAACTTTCCATGTGCCACAGTCAAATATTTGTGTAGTTGGCACACGTCGGATCCGAACACCATGTCCTTTACATTTTTACGCATCCCCACCCAGTATAGCTCTGTCGATAGACGACTGTATATCTTCTGTACCCATGAGTGCTCTCCAATCACGCTGCTATTAAACTCCTACAATAGTTTGAGGATGTATCCCGATGCCATCATTAACGCGAATCGTCCATGATAGAGTTGTTGTCGCCCACTTAATGCGTATTTTGGATGACCGTTCAGATCCTGTAGGAACCGTCCCGATCTTCCTCAACCCTTCATCTTGTTCACCCTTCTGCCTCAGGGCTTCTCAATTTAGAACTACGACTTTTGATAACTATGAAGCACTGACATAGACACGAGGGCACGACACGATACAATACGGGGACACACCATAGATAAGAAAAATATGACACTCCACGTCATGAACACATTTTTATATTTCATTAATTATTAATGTTAAATATTTATATTTTTTCATTATTCTTTAGTAAAAATATCACAACACAAAATTATGCAAGAATAAATTTTAATTTTATAAATTTAATTTATATTATAAAATCTCGTGCTTGTAAAAATTAATTTTTAAAATTAGATATAATATGTTTTCAAAAAACTCATCCAATTTATAATCCAATTTATCTACTAAAAATTAATATATTCTATTATTACCAAGAGGGAATTACTAATGCCCTGCTTTGACAAAACTTGGATGCACCTTCGATAGTCGATTTTGATAAATGTTAGGAGTTTCAACATGATGCGTGATACGACGGTTTCAACTATGATGTATAGTTAAAGCTATACATATATTTATAAATTTCTAATTTTCGTGTCCTATTTTTTCGAAACTGTGTTAAACTCACATCCAATGTGGTGTTGATATGTGTTCTGGACGTGTTTTCGACTGAAAAAAATTCGGGCATATATTTTATAGTGTTGGAGAAGTGTCGGGATGTGTCAGACAAGTGTCGGTGTCCGATACGTGTTCAACACGAGTACGAAACCTTTTTAGAAGTATCGGTGCTACATAGATTGATAATGTTGTCGACCGAGGCTCTTCCATCTTCCTTGATAGTGCTTTTGCGGCTTATTCTTTAATCCTAGGCGGTATTTGTTCTCAAAATTATATCCTGGTAACTTGGATAACCACATTTGATGCTCCTCAGTCATCCTCCTCAGCTCTAACATATACTTCAAGCTCCTTTGATCTATCATGATTATAAAGTGTCTCCCCAACAGATAGGGACACCTCTTCTGAATGACCAAGAGAACAGCTCTCAAGTTTCACCCGTATATTAATTTGAGCCTTGCCATGGTCATGAGCACCTGACTAAAATAGGTAATACCTCTAGTCGTGTATGAGCACCACCCTAATCCATACCCTGACATATCTGCCTCTATTGCAAATGGCTCATTGAAATCTGGAAGTGCTGATACTAGAACTCTGGTCATGCCTCTCTTCAGTTGTTCGAAGGCTTAGAAATTATCTTTCTTCAGTTGTTTCGTCAGTGGCCATGCTTTTGTGTCATGCGCATGAATTTTCGGTAGCACCTGATGAGGCCTAAGAACCCTCTTAACTCCTTCAAGCTTTTTGGCAAGGCCAATCCAAAATAGCTTCGATCTTGGACTGCTACTATACCTATCTCGGTCACCACATGTCGTATGTACTCCACATGTGACTGTACAAAGGAACTTTTTTTTCAAGTTGGCGTACAATTGGTGCTCACTCAACGTCTTCAATATTGTCCTTAGGTGTCCCATATGCCCTGTCTTTGTACGACTGAATCAGGATGTCATAAAAAAATATCAAGATGGACCTTGAGGTAAGACTTAAAAATTATATTCAGGAGAGATTGAAATGTGGCAGGAGCAATGGTAAGACCAAACAACATCACCAAAAACTCTTAATGTCCTTCATAAGTTTTGAACGTTGTCTTATGCATCAGCTTGATCATCCTGATTTGATGGTATTGCGATTTAGATCAATTTTCGAGAAGTTGTTTACTCCATAAAGTTCATCCAACAACTCACTAATTACTTGAAAATGAAACTTGTCCAATATAGTTTCCTTGTTCGAAGTCTTATAGTTCACACAAAATCTCCAGCTATCATCTTTTATCTTCACTAATAGAACTCAAATGGAAAAGGGGCTCACACTGGGTCTGAGAATTCCTGCTTTGAGCAACTTTTGAATCAACTTCTATATCTCATTCTTTTGAATCCGATGATACGTTATGGTCTGACACTAATAGGAGGAAAACATTCCTTTAATGAAATGACATGTTTGTGCTACTTCGGTGACGACAGCCTGCTAGGCGGCTGAAAGATGTTGGAGAACTACTGTAGAAGTTGTTGAACACACATTGGGAACTCCACATAATCTGGCGTCCGGGTCTCCTCTATACTATGCAGCTCCACCAAATAGCCCCACGTTGCTCCCCGTATTGCGTGATTTTAAATGAGCCCATGGTTCTGCATAGGCTAGCATCTCCTTTCAACATCACCTTCCTCCCTATGCCTAAATCTTCATAGTCAAGGATTTCTAATTCACCTTCGTCTCCCAAATCTTTTGTAGCCGTATTATTCTCAGAATCACATAAGTGCTTCCGAAGTCCAACAGAAGGAAGTCATTCGCCACTTGTAGGCATTGTAGTGTCAACACTATTCTCCTGCCAATTCTCTGACTTATCTCAACCTTTCTAGGCCCCATCATGACCCAAACCTTCTAGTATCTACAAGCTTCAACCTCAGTTGGTCCACGACCCAATTTGAGATGAAATTGTGAGTGGACTCAGCCTCACTATCCACCAACACCACCACCACCACCACCACCGATTGCTCCCTTATCTGTCCTCTAACATTCATTGGTGTGATTTGGAGTAAATTCTATTACCGAGTTGAGGACACCTCTGCTACATCCAAATGCAAGTGCGTCTCTTTCTCCATCATTTCTTCCTCTGACTCCTCACCATTTGCCTCCTCCCAATCACGAACTAACCTTCCATTTGTGGCTTGGGGCATATTTTTCATCACATTGGAAACATAATCCTCGTGCTCTCTTATCTTGGACCTCTGCCTTCATGAGGTGCTTAAAATTTATTGCGGGACAGGCCTCCACATTCCTCTCCCTCGGTGCTTCTTTTTGAAACGACACCATTTGGGTCCTCGACGTCATGGTCTTCGAGGTACTCTTATGGAGCATCCCATGGCATCACCTTTCTAAGCCTTCTTCATCTTTTTATTGTCTTCCATCATCTAGGTGAGCTCCACTGTCCCCCTCAAATGGTCGAAGTGCTGCTTGTATGTCAGGTTTTAGGCTCTTCATGAAGATTCTTTCCAATCCTGTTTCAAAAATTTCCCTCAATCACTCCGATAATATTTTGAATCTCTTTCCATATTTCATTACAATTCCCTCCCGAGTCAAAGCATATAATTGCTTGTGTAGGTCTCCTTCTCGAATGGCTCAAAAATATTCCAGTTAGCAATTCATTAATTTCTCTCATGAATGGATCAGATATCTTGCTCCCTCCACTAGAACCATGCAGGGCTTTCTCCTCCAAACATAACCCTGCCACCGTGAGCTTGTCCTCCCCATTTACCCTATTAACTGCGAAATATTGCTTCATCTGATACACCCATCCACAAGCATCTTCCCTTTTGAAGATTGACTTATTCAACTTTCTAACCCTAGCATCACCACCCCAATTTCCTCTTCCTCTGATGTTTCCCCCCATATATCTTGGGTCAAACTTCCTCCTTTGATCATATTATTTCCCCTTTCTGATTTCTCTTATTCCTTCCAAACCCTTTGCATAACCCCTCCACGTTTCGGCCCAAACTCCTGTCGAAAATCTTTAATCCCCCCCTCAGGGTTCTTGATGGTAGATGCTTTCCTCATATTCCTCTCATTTGATTTCTTTCCCTTTTGATTTTGCTAAGGATTCTCCAATCAACCATTGGTTGGTGTTTGCAAATGGAAACGACAACGAGATTTTAGATTGCATCTCGATAAGCCTCTTCAACATCTCCTCCATGCCCTTAAATCGACCCTCAAATCGGTATTCCATGGAAAAAATCTTCTTTCTATGGTTGAGAACCTTTCCTCCATCCTGGATTTCAGTTGCCCTTCTTCTTCTTCCAATCTCCCATCCAAAGCAACTTTTATTTACTACCATCTCTCCAAGATCGTGCTTTGATACCAAAATGATACACACCGAAACCAAAATCAGCTAACAATTGCACTAAATAAGTGGGAGAAATGCAAATTAGGACTAATTTTACTAATTTCCGAGAGAAACAACAAGATACAAGGTTGATCTCAATTCAAGAGGTATATCGTCTCTCCACGTACTTTAGATGTCGCCAGGAACAAGTCTCCAAAGGGAAAAATTGCAGGAGAACATAACATGAAACAAACCCTAGCTAATTAACACCAATAAATACTTCTCAAAAGACATTCAGACTTCCACCCCCACACCCCTCCA
>NW_018165518.1:248867-263920 GCF_001263595.1 Phalaenopsis equestris
CCCAAAACCTCCCTTACTTTCCTCTCCTTGAGTACGTGATTAGTGACTCTGCTGGCCGACACAGGCGCTGGACTTCTTTCAGGTGGGAATTACTGTATCCTCAAGATTATGCCATCCTAATCTTATTTAGCCAACCTTTTCTTGCATTTCCCTTGCACCCAAAAAAAAAAGAGGAAAAGAATAATTTGAGGCCATACCAGGGAAAAAAGAGAATAAAATTCAATCTAGATTTCACAAATCTACTCTGACTCTCTGACTAAGCAATCAACCTTGTTTTACAATGCATCCGTTTTCTTATGCTCAATGGATTTGAATCTTCTTCTTCAAAGGTAGTAAGTCGTGTTTAGTGATTTGTACGGTATTACTTTTAATTGAAGTTCGTGGTGCTATTTCACGATCATATTGTCCTCTAGTCCATTGGAAGTGCCATCCATTGTTTAATGATCCATAACCAATGGAAAATTGTTTACTCCAGATGTATTAGCACTTTTAACTCTCCTAAGAACGGAGTATTTTGTAATGGTGGAATTGATATTTTCATATATTTTGATTTTTAATTATTCATAGGATTGAAATTATTCTATGCTTATAGATTTCATTATCTAATTAGTATTGTTATAGGAGTGTTGTTAAGTTTGTTAGCAATTTGTAGTTTTTATTAGTCTGGTCTTTCTCCTGTGTCTAAACTTGGGAATTCTAAATATTATAAAACAATTTATGGCATGAATAATATTTTTGTTATGGATGTGGGGAATCTTCATTTATTTTGAGATTTTGATGATTAGCGAATGTGAAATTTGAGTTTATCATAGAGAGGTCATTCAGATGCAGGTCTGATTGACTGACTGCTCCACGAAATGCAGTGTTTACTGGATGAATGATGTAGACACATGTAGTCTATAGAACTCTTTTATCATTATTTTCTTTTCTGTTAAGACTAAATTTGAATAAGAATTCCATTATTATTGTCTTAAAAATCTAAATATTAAATATTGTTTATGTTTTTTAAATGTATTAAGTTTGAGTTTGTTATACCTATTGTAAACTGTAAATGAAACTAAAAACTGATGAGATTGAATTCAAAACAAGTTTTATGGTTGGGGAGTTAAAGGATGATTTAACCATTGATTCCACGTCATTTAACTGGCTGTCCTACTTCCAGCTTTATTTTGCACATTTTATATATTGTGTCAACAATTTTAATTCTGATTGTGAATTCAAACTTGACTTCGTAGCATGAGCGAAAGGAACAAAAGCTGTATCTTTTTTTCTGAAAGAGCAAGTTTGAAAGTATTTTTTTTTATTCAATATAGGGTTGACTTAACATGCGTTTGTTTTTTTGTTTTTCTTTTTATTGATTTCTGGTTTTATGAGATAAACAAATTGTGTTAGGTTTGCTTTCATTGTGACCCAATAGGCATGGTCTGAATTTAACTATTATGCATTAGTGTTGCGTACATTAGTCCCTCCCTAAAGCTCAAATTGGTGGGGGCCTCATGCAACGGATACAAACTTTTCTAAGGATTATTTGAAGGTCATTATTCATTTAATTTTAATGATTAGATATTAAAAATGCTACAGATTTTTTTGGAACCAAACTTAAACCACTTAAAGATTTCTGATTTATTGACTTGTACTTCCTGAACCTGGTGTATTGTCAGTATAATTTAGAGTGTGTTATTGCAAAAATAACTCGTGTTAGGAACTAACTTTCAAGAGGATTTCCTTATATTTGTCTCCAGTCATTTTGTCAACTGCCTTGTTTATGTATATAGTAGTTATTCCTGCTTGCAGATATTTGTATTCTTTCCAAATGAACCAAAGTTGAATGTCAGTGTAACAAGAAGATATGCTGAACGGATGAGATCAGAGAAAATATTTAGAGGAATAATCGTTGTCCAAGAGGTTCCTACTCCCCATGCAAAACATGCAATTGAAGATCTATCTCAGAAATACTATCTTGAGGTTTTTTTGGTGAGTTTTTCTCCTCTCTTCTTACCCGAGTTCACTCTTTGAAAGCATCAACCATATTTTTAGTACTTATAATAAATTTCCAAACTGCTTGCAGGATGCAGAGTTGCTGGTCAATGTTAACAACCATATGCTTGTTCCAAAGCACGAGGTACTCAGCAATGAGGAAAAGAAGGAACTGCTGAAGCGATACACTGTCAAAGAAACACAGGTATGTTCTCTGGTGACATGGATGGAGCTTTGCAGATCGGTTGAGATTCTTTTCTCTCCCTGCTGCCTATGTTTAAGTGCACTAACTTATACGAACCTTGCTTACATTTCCATTTTAGTGCACACCATTGAAAATAATGTCAAGGCGCACGAGTTTTTACTAGATTTGGATTCAGTAAAATTTGGCTTGCTTTCTAATATAGCATACAATTGATTTTTTTCATATGATTTATGTTTCTTTATCTTGCATTGCCTGCTTATAAATAGATACTTGTGTTATATTATTAACTTTTCTGCTTGTTAGGGAACTCATCCTGTTCCTAATTAATATAACTTTCTACGAATGCCTAGCTCTCCTCTCAAACTTATTGGGAAGCGCTGGATTCTAACTATGAGTGGTTTGATGTTGATTTGCAGCTTCCAAAAATGATGTCGAATGACCCAATTGCAAAATATCTTGGGATTAGGCGAGGACAGGTTGTGAAGATCACCAGAAAGAGTGAGACCGCCGGCATATATATCACCTATAGAATTGTTATTTTATATATATATTATTCATAGCCGGCAGTAGGCTTTAGTATTATTATTGATGTATTCTACTTCTCATTTCATGTCACAACTGTATTATGGTAAGGTTTGCCTTGGTCTTCAATATAAGTGCTTGAAGGCGGAAAATATATTATTGATTTAAAGGCATATATATAATTAAATGAGTGAACATGTGAATTTTAGCGCTCTTACTTGGGAAAATTATTTCGTGCGGACACCGCATGCAGAGATGCATGTGGTGTCCGATCTCAGCCGTCCATCACGGGTTTGGTGAGATTTTTTTTTTAAATTTGAAAGTGGGTCCCGTCAAACCGGTAATTCTCGGGCTGTCAAAAAAGCTCGTTGTTCGCGAACAACTCGTGTTCGACTCGTTAAGCAGCTCTAAATGAGCCGAACACGAATAAGTTTTAAAAGCTCGAATTATAAACGAGTCGAACACGAACAACTCTTTGTTTGCTCGTGTTCGGCTCGTTTTAGTCGAAATTAAAAAATAGTATAATTATTTATATAATGATATATTATATATATTTATATCTAAATTTAAATCATATCATCTCGTGCGGTAATGTGGTTAGTGTTTTTTTTTATATATTTGGTCAATGTTCGAATCTCATATTTTGCATCTATTTTTTTCAATTTAATTTTTTTGAGCCAATTTCGAGCTGAAGACGAACACGAATATTTAATTCGAGCCGAACACGAACACACTGTTCACGAGTCAATTTTGAGCACGAGTCAATTTCGAACAAGAGTTATTTTGAACTAACTGAACACTCAATTACAGCCCTACCCGTGATGAACGGTTGAGATCGGACACCGCATGCAAACGGTGTTTGCATGGAATAATTTTTCCTTCCCCGCCTCTATCAAATTGAAACATTTTTATGGCTGGTGAACAAAAAAGTTTGGCTGTATCGATTATTAGAGAGGCTTACATGTGAAATGCTTCAGATCAAAGTTGAATTTTATTTGAAACCGTAGAGGTGTTGTATGGTCCAAATTGAACACACATCTGAAGAGGTTTTATGTATTCACATATTTACCACTTAATATATTTTTAAAATATTTCAAACACAAACTTTTATATCTTATAAAAAATGTCACCTTTATTATAAAAAAATGAAATACGACATTTCAGTTGTGTGTGAGAGAGAGACTTATAATTATAAAAAATAATATTTTAGTGGTAGATTTGTAAATGCATAGGAATTGTGGGACGTATGTAAATCTTTTTTAATATTATTATTTATTTTTATATTTTGTTTAGTTTTATAATAAATAAATGCAACTTGATCTCTAGGGCACTTCTACGTCATCCTTCCTCTTTTGTCCCCTTCAAGCAAATCAGGAAATCAAAGGTCTATCGTGGGAGAAATTGTTCAGCCCCGCAGCTAGCTAGTAAGAGGAAGGGATACTCTCTCTCCTTTTGGCTGATTACTTCTCTTGTGGAAGGAAATTTATTAGGAGTCGCATTTTATAATTTATATCTAATTAAGAAAGAAAAAAAAAGAAAAGAAAAGCAAGCAAGCACTTATTTTTCTCCTTGTCCATTTCCTTTGTAACATTATTTCTCAGATGTATTTTAATGATAGTGTTTGAACCTAAAATAACTTAACTATTTTGTTGTTGTTGTTGTTATTATTATTATTATTATTATTATTTTGGTGGGGTCGAGGGAGGGAGAGGAAACATATGAAAAATTATTTCATGCGAACACCGTATGCAGAGATGTACGTTGTGTCAGATCTCCACCGTTGATCACCGCAATGATATATTTGAGTGGGCTCCACTTTTAAGTTTTTTTTAATTTTTTTTTTATTGCATCGACAGTGGAGATTGGATGACCTACAGGAAATTAATTCATTTTTAAAACTTTTAAAATATAATAAAATAAACATATAAATTACAATTTTTTGTTATTTTGAAATAAAAAAAAAATAGAACGCGGAGATGTTTATTGCAATGGAATAAAAATAATGTTATACAAATTATGTATTATTAAAAAAAACTTTTTAGCAATCCGCATGATCAAAATCTATTTAGGCTCTATTTGAGGTTAGTTATCGTAAATAAGAAAAAAAAATGTTTGTAGGATTTTGGGTTTGCATAAAAAAAATTATAAAAAATATGCATCCTAAAAATATCCTAATTTATGGCACCACAAATAAATTAGATAAATTATAGGATCATTTTGACACTTTCTTAGGGCTATTAACGATTCAATTTGGAGCCGAGCTTCGGTCAATTCAAATCAGCTCTAATAAATTCGATGCAACATTTTGGCTCGTTTTTCGACTAGTTTAAAATGATGTTCGATTTATACTCGCTAACTTCACAACATTAACATCATTTTAAAAAATATTGGGATAATTGCTAATTTTTATTTTATTTTAATATGTTAAGTTAAATATCTAAATCTTAAATTCTACGTGAAGAGTAAATAAATCCTCAAAAAAGAAAAAAAACACCGAAAAAAAAAAGGAAGCCTTCGTAATGATGGCAAAACCCAAAATCTAGAGTGACCCTATGCTTCTACGAGCTGTGGTGCGGCGGATGCCGGAGCAATCTCCGGAGATCTGCGCTACCCTTCTACGGTGGCTACCGCAGCGACAACAAGCTCGATGGGCAAGTGGGGGCTTTCCGCGCGGCCGGCCTCGGCCTACCAAACCTGGTTTCGCCGGTGGTGAGGGCAAGTCAGAGTGGTGGGTAGTTGACGGCGAGATGCACGAGATAGGAGATCACGTTCCCCACCGAGAGCGCTTTGCAATGCGTGGAAGAAGGTAGAAATCAATTTTTTAAGTAAAAGATGGAAGGTAAGCATAACTATCTCTTCTATCTGTGACGTTGGCTCATGCATGGTGCTGCCCTTCTTCAGTTTATCAAGCCTAAGATTTTTTGCCCTCATTTGGTTGTATTGGAAAACTCCTGTCAAACATCATGTGAAAAGAAAAGGCAAGAAAAAGCCATTTGTTCATAACAAGATTAATTCTAAATTTTAATGCGTCTGAAGAAATATTGTTTTTCTTCCAAATTTTCATGAATCATAATCGGTGGAATATAAGCTTCCTGAAATAAGCTATACATGTCTTTTTTGATAATTTTGTCTATACCTTTTATTTTCCTAGTAATTCATAAGATTTGTAAGCTTTATGATGGTATGCATTCCTTGGTTATTATATTATTCGTGTTTAAAGTTAATGTTCGCCTTTTGAGAGTTATATTCTCAACTTTGAAGCAGCAGCATGGTCTTAATCCAGTCATATTTTACTTTTAACTTTTAGCTACGTATTCAAAAATCACATGCGTTCCGTTCACAAAACCTACTATGACTTTATCATTTTTGTCTGTTAATGTCTACAGGATCATAGTTTTGGTGGACCTAGATCTTCTGATACTTGGGAAAATGTCAGGCAAATTCGTGACAAGTTTGAATATGACAGAGAGAGAAAAATGAGAGAGAAAGGTTAGCTCTATCTGTTCATTTTACTGGTATATTTTTATTTTGTATCATATTGATGAAACCTTTCTTGAAAATTTAAATCATAAATTCTAGTTAGGTACTCAACCCCTTGAGAATCAAAATGGAATTATATTTCCTTTGTCCGCGTTCCTTCAAATTTGGAAGCATTTCGTCAATAACTAGCTTCCACCCTGTTTAATTATTGTCACCTTGTTCTCCTCACTTATGATTCAAATTATTCCTACATGATCGTATCTCAAATGTGCATGATGTCATGTTGAACATAAAGTTCCAGAGGGTGATATTGAGATACAATTTAATCTAACTCATAGAAAAAAAATTGATCGTATTTTGACATATGATGTGAGACAGTTGAGAAGCGAACAAATCGTTATGATTAAAATTCAGTGGGAATAAATGTTAAAAAAGGTAAGCCATACGGGAAAAGAGGCTAATATGAGACAATTCTATTCAGATATATTTGATTGTTAGCTAATTGTGAATGTTAAGGATGACATTTTTCTAAAGTGAGAATAATTCAACTATTATGGTGAGTTACATGAAAGCTAATATGGTGCTCGAAAGCTATAAAAATTCTATACCATATCACAAACTACCCTACTTTAAATTTCCGCCAATCTTTCTTTTCATAATGTAAAAATAGAGGGGGCATGTATTTCTCATTTTGACCAACTTAAGAAACAGATAAAACCTCAAATAACATATACTAACAGTTAATAAAAAGCAAATAAACAGTAAATAAAAGTAAGTACTATTATAAACACTATCTATAATTCCTATCTTGCCCTTCAAGCTATAGCACATAATCATGTCATAAGCTTATTGCAAATGTAACATGTATTTCTCATTTTGACCGACATAAGAAACAGATAAAACCTCAAATAACATATACTAACAGTTAATAAAAAGCAAATAAACAGTAAATAAAAGTAAGTACTATTATAACCACTATCTATAATTCCTATCTTGCCAAGCTATAGCACATAATCATGTCATAAGCTTATTGCAAATGTAATTTATTTGAGGATCTATGAGATATTGAGTGAAGATATATGCTAGATGATAATTTTAGTTGATAAAACAATGGCAAATGCACCTGGAAAGAAATTTTTTTATGCTGAAATGACAATCAATCCCAATGTTTTGTATTTTTCTCATGAAAAACTTGGTTGGAGACTATGCAACATTGCTTGATTGCATAAATCAACTTCATATGATTTTCGTAATTCAACTTTATTTGGCTTATTTCACCAAATTTTAATAATTGCAGCAAATTATTCAAACATATTAACTTGAGAATATGTTTGCTACTCTTCTATGACACCAAATTGAGAAAACAATATGTTGTCATAGAAGCTTATGTAAAGGAAATTTTACCTGTTCTGCAACAATTTAGTCAATTACTCAAGTTTGTTTTTTTCTCATATGGTAAGCCTTAGCATGATGCCCTTTTAATATATCTGAACATTCAACACGCAAAATTAAATGATTGTCATATGCTGATTGTAGAAATTGATTGCTTACACTTAAGAACAAATGAAATATTCAGTTGAAGAATCGTGAGATAGTTTAGTTTCCCACAAGTATTCTGTGTGGATATGATAAAGATTTACTTTGATCTGGTAAATGCTTTCAATTCGGATCTATTAGAGCCTCAATAGGTCTACAGTCCAACTTTTTTGTCTTTAGAATATTTAGTGCATTCATTTTGAAATACTATCACCAATACTTCGATTAAGCCACCTCAATACTTAGATAATACTTAAGTTCAAAATTGTTTTGTCCAGAAATGATTCGAGAAATGATATATTAACAAATACCTTCAATATAAGCAACCAAATAGATTTGCCAATCATTTTGAATGTTAAGTTGTTAAAACCAAGTGTGTCGAGATTGTTTAAGGCCATAAAGGGATCATCTCAACCTATTTACAATTTTCGAATCCCCTCAGGCACAAAGCCAAGAAATTGCTTCATATAAACTTTGTTATGAGCTGTCAATATATAAAGGCATTTTTAATTTCCATCTGATGAGTATGCTAATAATGCATGTCAACATATATAAGAAAGTCAAACAAAATGCGAATACATCTCATGAAACAAACCAAAAAGTTTTGAGTACGGCATTTGGCAACAGGGCGAGCCTTAAGATGACCAACCTTGGCATTGTAAATCCAATAATTTTTGTAGCCGTATTATTCTCAGAATCTTTTGTAGCCGTATTATTCTCAGAATCACATAAGTGCTTCCGAATCCTCAAAAAGTGTGCTATTTGCACTAAATTTAGATATTAAATATATAAATCTTAAATTATACGTGAAGTGTAAATAAATCCTCAAAAAAGAAAAAAAAACACCGAAAAAGAAAAGGATGCCTTCGTAATGATGGCAAAACCCAAAATCTAGAGTGAACCTAATGCTTCTACGAGCTGTGGTGCGGCGGATGCCCGAGCAAACTCCGGAGCAATCTCCGGAGATCTGCGCTACCCTTCCGCGGTGTCTCCCGCAGCGACAACAAGCTCGATGGGCAAGTGGGGGCTTTCCGCGCGGCCGGCCTCGGCCTACCAAACCTGGTTTCGCCGGTGGTGAGGGCAAGTCAGAGTGGTGGGTAGTTGACGGCGAGATGCACGAGATAGGAGATCACGTTCCCCACCGAGAGCGCTTTGTTATACCTAGAGATAACCTTCCCAATCGCCGCCGCAAGCAGATGCGCGAGCAGTTCATGCGCCGCACTCGCCTCGTCCTTAAAGAATCGGTTTGTCGTTTCTCCCTCCCTGCTAAACTTCCTATCCAAAACCTTTGGTTGGAAATGGAACGCTGATAAGTGAGCATTTGTGCGATTGGTTTTGAAGCAAAATCAGGAGAAGGTTTAGAATCGAATTTGGTTTTCTGTAGTTGAATTTGGGTAGTACGAAGACAACATCAAAGCGTTGTGTTCGTCGACTGATATAGATTTAGCCATTTATGGTTTTCATGTCTCTGTAAAATAGTGACATCAAGGAACAGTGATAGGGCAAAAAGTCATCCTAGGGTGTCATTGTAGAACTTATCAAAGGAGCGACTCTTCTTGCATGAAGTCAACAAATTTTTAACATATTCGCTCATTTGACATGATATATACAAGATTGCGTTGTAGGAAAAGATAGAGGGAGACTTATGCAAATTGTTTCTGTAGTGAATTCTTTTGTTATCATGCACATTTTTTACGCCAACGTCGTAGTTTATAAAGCATTTGAGTGGGCATGATTTGACTTATGCAAACCGTTTCTGTAGTTTATCTGGTAGGAACTGAGGGAGAATTCACTGTTAGTGTTGAAAACGATTGTTGAACTTTATTAAAAATTGCGGGAAATAACATTGTTAAAAATTTATGTGATACTATGTTTTGAAATCATTTCATTTCATGGCCTTCCTACAGTAAATGCAAAACCAACTAGCCTCATTAATGTGTGAGGTTAGTAAACTAATGGATTTTTTATGCTATTTATTCTAAACCATTCAACTGTCTCATCTAACATTTAGCACTAATGAGTTTGCATTGAAGAATTCATTATTTGCTAGGCTTGTGCAAGTAACTATTAGCTTGCACTTTATTTGTGCAATTGTGTAATTAGCTATATAAAAGTGAAAGGTTTCAAAATAGTTCCCTGGCTATTTGCAGGAGCTTATTTTAGTCCCAGAGTTTATAAAATTGCTCATTCAGTCTTCATTCTTTTTTGAAATGGGCTGAAATAATTTCTATCGAGGAATATTTCAGCCCTAATTTAAAGAATATGGGGACTAATTTAACGCTTTTATAGATTCCGGGGCTACAATGACCTCATCTAAAAATTCAGGGGACTATTTTTACACTTTACACCTATATAAAATAACTGAATATCTTTTATCCTAATTAATGCTCAAAGACTATGCTTTTGGGTGATCTCTTGAGCCTTATACATGGAAATCATTCTCCATGCCTGACCTGCTAGTTGATGAGAGGCAATTAAATACTCGTGGCTTGTCAGTGCAACTTGGGTAAATACCATGCAGGCTGGTGAGTGTCCCATAATTTATTTTTATCAGGGTTTACTAGTTTGGATCATGCATGTACATTGTTTTGTTGTTTGATGACAAAAGTTAGCTAGAACAATGCTTTTGATTTTCTTTCGTTGGCAGGAGCATGAGCCTTGGTGTAAAAGGTACATGGAACTATATAATGAGCTTAGAGAGAATTGGGAAAGGCTGTACTGGGATGAAGGTTACTCAAAGAAGGTTGCTGAAGATCATGCTAATTATGAATCTTCTGAGGACGATGACTCGGACTTTTCACCTTATAGGTATGCTTGAGATAAATAGGAATTGTTTTATTAAATTCCTAAAACATTTTCCTGGAAAATGCCTATGCTGTATCTCAGCAAAGATGACTTGAGTCAATTGATCATAACCATTGTAATTTATAATTAGCGAAGGGTTATAAATGTTTCTTGAAAGGACCAATCTAATACTCAAGGAGATCATTTCTTTAATTAATAGTTGGTAATGTTGTCTCCAATTATACAGTGATTACACTTTAGATTTGACAAAAATATTTGCGTGTTACCATTCCTTCTTGATCAATAGTACACAGTTCAAAGTTTTTGCTCATAGTGAGAAAGAAAATTAGTTGCGTGGTTGATATTTAACTTTTCATTGAACTTATAGTGAGGTAGGGATGGTTATGCATTTTTTTCTTTTCAGCCTATAATTTGGAATATTTTTATGTACATGGGTTAAGGTGCCCAAATTGGAGCTTTTTTAAGGAATGCAGGGTTTGGCTGGCAGTATTTTATTTTATTTTTTGTTTTTTGTTTGGTTGGCAGTAGTTGAATGCACTTAGTTCTTCCTGAAAATATTGTTCATGTAATATTGTACATTTACATGAAGCTAACTACACATTCCAACATAGGATAAGTAAATTCCTGCAGCCTAGCTGGAAAACCAAATTATTTGATGTATTCACTAAACTTACGGTGCGTTGATCTTGATATACCCGGCCTCTAGTTGTGAATGCATAACATGCCACCAAAAATACTTTCCGTGATGGTTCATGATACTTGCTGTTCCATGCTACGGGCCATCTACTTAGATTCTTGTCGCCTTTATGTAACCATTTGTTGGCCATTGCCTGATATTTAAGTGATAACTTATTTCGTGATGGTTCATGATACTTGCTGTTCCATGCTACGCGAGCTGTCAAGTAGACGACGCGAGCGAGCAGACGATGCCAAGTTGAAGTCGGACGCCCTCAGCAGCGAAGCAAAAGACGAGAGAAGCCGACGACGAAGGTGACGAAGAGGAAATTAGAGCACCAACACGAGGAATATCGAAGTAGCAGAGGCTAGGGTTCACCATGAGGCGAAACCCTAGCAGAGCGGAGACGACGACACATCGTGTGTATATACATATTAATATATACATATTTATATCTATATATATGTGTGTGTGTGTGTATTGGACATTAAAATATCTTAAAAGATTAAACTCTGTGTTCCATAGCTGTGAAGTCTTTATCTCGGGCATAAATCTTGAAGAGATACTGAGAATCACGCATCACCGTTTTAATTTATTCACTTATATTTTCTATAATTCATTTTTTTTTCATTTTATCTTTTTTATCTTGTTTATGTGCAGACTTGGTATGCTTTTTTCTTGTATTAGTTTTGCCAGTTGGTTGGATTTAGATTGGCTCAATCTAAACCCCAATACAAATGTTATTTGAATAAAAAATAGAAACTTGGCGGGATTAGAGTAATTTCTTTTTTTTATTAAGGCCTGGCTAACTTGAAAGCCGATAAATTTCTATATGTTTGATAGCTTCAATAGACATAGAGCTACTTTCTTAGTTTTTTTATGGAAAGAGAACGAGGTTGGCATGCAACTACATAAATGAGGGTGGGGAAGGAAATTGAGGCGAGGGTAGTGGAGAATTGCTTAGACAATTTATCATGCTTATCCCAACCTTTTAAATTCATAAAATAAGCTTATTTTGATCTAGACCATTTAAATATATAATTTGATTTTTCAACACATTGCTAAACTTTGCGTTGTTTAGATGGAGGGAAAAATGTGGTTGGCATGCAACTGTGTAAATGATGGGTAGGAAAGAGATCGAGGCGAGGGGAGTGGATGACTTTATAAATAATTTACTATTTCGATCTAAACCATTTAAATAATCGAAAGTAAACTTATGTTAACGAAGGGTGCCGCAAGCCTTGGCCTGTTGGTGGCGGGGTGGTTAAGGGTTCGATCCCACCGTGGCGCAGGGGCTCTAAAATTTTAGACACATGGCGTGGGCTCTCATCCTGGGATCAAAAAGCGCATGGGAAATCGATATTTGGGCTTCTGCCAAATATCGATTTCTATTATATGTGTATGTATGTATGTATGTATATATATATATGTATGTATCTATCTATATATCTATATATGTATGTATATATATATCTATATATATGTATGTATCTTTATCTATATGTAGAATCTTCTTGATCTTCTCATATTACCTTTCCATTGATGCTAAACTTAAAATTTTAATCTCCATTGGCCCACTCTCATACTTCCCTCTAATAGCGATTTGTCCATGCTCTATCATCTTTTCTCTATGCAATTTTCATTCTCTCTGCATGCTCTATCATCTTTTCTCTATGCAATTTTCATTATCTCTCCTCCTCCTTTATTGCTCCCCATCAATGCTCTCGTTGATACTATCTATCTACACTATTGATTCCTCCATTCAATGATTTCATATGCACTTTCTTTGACATGCATCTCATTGTCGACCTGTTGTACCTGATTTATATTACTTTTTTTCGCAAATTGGTTGAAGCTTTGTGAAACAAAACTTTTAACTACATTTCCAGTTAGTATGGTTTTCAAACTCAAATCAACATCTTCCATGCAATTTTAAGTTTACAGGGATTTTTCATAAAGACAGTTTAATATAGATTATACCCCGCCAGTTTAATATAGATTACCTCGCCCCCCCATGTAAAAATACTGACATGCATTTTCTTATAGTTACGTATTCATTAACATAATTATTTCAAAAATCAAAATTGCACAATGTGTCATATGTAAATTTGAAATCTATATTATGACGAGGTTGATGTGATATTTTAATTTGTATTTGAATTCAAATTAAAAATTGTGCCGTGTGGTGGTCATGGAGAAACATGTCAAAATTGTTCCTGGACTAATTATTCTCTCTATTTTAATCTAAAAAATGTGTCAAATTTAATCTCTTGACTACTCAAATCTGTTCTAAAATAGGTGCTTAACTCCTCAAATTTGATTCAAAGTAGTTCAAAAGAGAGATTATTTTGGCTTATATTTGAAGATTTATGGAATAAAATTGAACAGTTGTAAAATCTGGAATTAAAATGCCTCCTTACAGATAGTTGAAGGACTATTTTGACCTTTTTCTTAGTCGCCATATGATACTTTAAGTGTTTCCTCATGGTCCCAACATTTGATTGTCAAATTGGTTAAAATGTTAGGGTTCCAAGTGAATAGTGGGGACATAAGAGCTATGAGTCATGATTCAACAACAACAACAATAAAAATAAGTCTTTATTCCACTAAGTGGGGTCGGCTGGGTCGGCTGCATGAATCTTTGCATGAATCTTTTTTCTCCATTGTGTCTGATTGAGTGTCATATTTTCATTTAAGTGATTGATTTACAATTCAAATGCACATAATTGATTTATCCAATGTTATTCTTGCAGGAGGAGGCGACCTTTTGCAGAACTGAATAAGGTACTATGTTTTTCAACCAAAGTAAGCCTTGGGATTGTTTTTCTGTGGTTGTTGTTGAATATCAATTTTTTTTACCACTTAGTGTTTTTGCACTTCTGCCACGGTTTTTCTGTGGTTGTTGTTGAATATCAATTTTTTTAATTGATTTTTTTTACCACTTAGTGTTTTTGCACTTCTACCGCAAAGGTGTCTATCCATTGATGACTTAGGTGGTGACTAAGGGAAATAACAAATTTGTTTGTTTGAGGTGTTTGTTTTGTTCAACATGAAATCTTCTTTAAGTTCAAAATCAGTAAATAAACAAGCTTGAACAATTTCTTAAAATTCAAATCTTAAATGAACTAAACATGAACATAATCAAACTTGTTCATTTTTGTTTACGAACAAACTCGTTTGTTGTTCAACAAGAAACTTATTAAATACTCAATATGAAGCTCGAATATAACTCGATCACATATGATATATTATTTAAATAAGCTTAGACATATTAGTTCGTATTGCGAACAATATACCTTATGCATAATTTGCATAATTTTGTAGTATTTTAAGTAAATAGTTATCTGTTATGGCGTTTGTATAGAATGAGTTCACTGCTGAGGCGCATAAGCTTACCTCAGTTTATGGCAGCTGATTTTTCTGTAAATTTATTCCCAGTGCGTTAAATTTTTATGTAATTAGACTCGGGTTTTAAAATTTGTGGAATATGAGCTTTAATGTCGTTTGTTTTGTTTCTCAACTAACTCATTTAAGCAACTTTGTGAAGTTCATTCACACACATTTCATCATTTGTGGGAATCTCTTCATGGACTTCATAAGATATATTATCCTTGATTTTTGAAGCTACAATGGGTTGCGTTAGAATACTTGATGAGGGTTTTTATCAAACTTTGAGTGAGATTTTAATTGTTTGAATTTCTCTTTATGGCTTTTACTTGAAAGAAAGCCTCAAGAGATCCATGGACGTTATTTACTTTTCTCCGCTGACATCTGGTCTTTGGAGTGCATGGAGCATGAATCCTTCACTCTTCCATTAGCTATTTGTGGGTTTAAGATATGCCACTGAACCGC
>NW_018165518.1:264020-269973 GCF_001263595.1 Phalaenopsis equestris
TAGGTAATACCTCTAGTCGTGTATGAGCACCACCCCAATCCATACCCTGACACATATGCCTCTACCGCAAATGGCTTACTGAAGTCTGGAAGTGGTGATACTAGAACTCTGGTCATGACTCTCTTCAGTTGTTCGAAGGCCCGTGCTGCTGATTTGCTATTTGAAACTATTTTTCTTCAGTTGTTTCGTCAGTGACCATGCTATTGTGTCATGCACATGAATTTTCGGTAGCACCTGATGAGGCCTAAGAACCCTCTCAACTCCTTCAAGCTTCTTGGCAAGGTCAATCCAAAATAGCTTCGATCTTGGACTGCTACTATACATATCTCGGCCAGCACATGTCGTATGTACTCCACATGTGACCGTGCAAAGGAACTTTTTTTTTCAAGTTGGCGTACAGTTGGTGCTCACTCAACGTTTTCAATATTGTCCTTAGGTGTCCCATATGCCCTGTCTTTGTACGATTGAATTAGGATGTCATAAAAAAATATCAAGATGAACTTCTTGAGGTAAGACTTAAAAATTATATTTAGGAGAGATTGAAATGTGGCAGGAGCAATGGTAAAGACCAAACAACATCACCAAAAACTCTTAATGTTCTTCATAAGTTTTGAACGTTGTCTTCTGCATCAGCTTGATCATCCTGATTTGATGGTATCGCGATTTAGATCGATTTTCGAGAAGTTGTCTACCCCATAAAGTTCATCCAACAACTCACTAATTACTAGAAAATGAAACTTGTCCAATATAGTTTCCTTGTTCAAAGTCTTATAGTTCACACAAAATCTCCAGCTATCATCTTTTATCTTCACTAATAGAACTCAAATGGAAAAAGGGCTCACACTGGGCCTGAGAATTCCTGCTTTGAGCATTTTTCGAATCAACTTCTATATCTCATTCTTCTGAATCCGAGGATATCGTTATGGTCTGACCCTAATAGGAGGAAAACATTCCTTTAATGAAATGACATACTTGTGCTACTTCGATGGCGGTAGCCCGCTAGGCGGCTGAAAGATGTCGGAGAACTACTGTAGAAGTTGTTGACCACACATTGGGAACTCCACAGAATCTAGCGTCCGGGTTTCCTCTATACCATGCAGCTCCACCAAATAGCCCCACCTTGCTCCCCGTATTGTCTTGGCCGTGATTTTAAATGAGCCCATGGTTCTGCATAGGCTAGCATCTCCTTTCAACATCACCTTCCTCCCTATGCCTAAATCTTCATAGTCAAGGATTTCTAATTCACCTTCGTCTCCCAAATCTTTTGTAGCCGTATTATTTTCAGAATCACATAAGTGCTTCTGAAGTCCAACGGAAGGAAGTCATTCGCCACTTGTAGGTATTTTAGTGTCAACACTATTCTCCTTCCAATTCTCTGACTTATCTCAACCTTTCTAGGCCCCATCATGACCCAAACCTTCTAGTATCTACAAGCTTCAACCTCAGTTGGTCCACGACCCAATTTGAGATGAAATTGTGAGTGGCCTCAGCCTCACTATCCACCAACCCCCACCCCCCCCACCGATTGCTCCCTTATCTGTCCTCTAACATTCATTGGTGTCTACCACCGAGTTGAGGACACCTCTGCTACATCCATGTGCAAGTGCTTCTCTTTCTCCATCGTTTCTTCCTCTGACTCCTCACCATTTGCCTCCTCCCAATCACGAACTAAAAACTTGGAGTGTGTGCTCCTTCCATTTGTGGCTTGGGCCATATTTTTCATCACATTGGAAACATAATCCTCGTGCTCTCTTATCTTGGACCTCTGCCTTCATGAGGTGCTTAAAATTTATTGCGGGACAGGCCTCCACATTCCTCTCCCTCGGTGCTTCTTTTTGAAACGACACCATTTGGGTCCTCGACGTCATGGTCTTCGAGGTACTCTTATGGAGCATCCCATGGCATCAATTTTCTAAGCCTTCTTCATCTTTTTCTTGTCTTCCATCATCTGGGTGAGCTCCACTATCCCCCTCAATTCCCGTAATCTTAATGATCAAAGTGCTGCTTGTATGTCAGGTTTTAGGCTCTTCATGAAGATTCTTCCAATCTTGTTTCAAAAATTTCCCTCAATCACTCCGATAATAGCTTGAATCTCTTTCCATATTTCACGACAATTCCCTCCCATGTCAAAGCATATAATTGCTTGTGTAGGTCTCCTTTTCGAATGACTCAAAAATATTCCAGTTAGCAATTCTTTAATTTCTCTCATGAATGGATTAGGTATCTTGCCTCCCTCCACTAGGACCATTCAGGGCTTTCTCCTCCAAACTTAACCCTGCCGCCGTGAGCTTGTCCTTCCTATTTACCCTATTAACTGCGAAATATTGCTTCATCTGATACACCCATCCACAAGCATCTTCCCTTTTGAAGATTGACTTATTCAACTTTCTAACCCTAGCATCACCACCCCAATTTCCTCTTCCTCTGATGTTTCCCCCCATATATCTTGGGTCAAACTTCCTCCTTTGATCATATTATTTCCCCTTTCTGATTTCTCTTATTCCTTCCAAACCCTTTGCATAACCCCTCCACGTTTCGGCCCAAACTCCTGTCGAAAATCTTTAATCCCCCCCTCAGGGTTCTTGATGGTAGATGCTTTCCTCATATTCCTCTCATTTGATTTCTTTCCCTTTTGATTTTGCTAAGGATTCTCCAATTAAACATTGGTTGGCGTTTGCAAATGGAGATGACAACGGGATTTTGGATTGCATCTCGATAAGCCTCCTCAACATCTCCTCCATGCCCTTAAATCGGCCCTCAAATCGGTATTCGATGGAAAAAATCTTCCTTCTATGGTTGAGAACCTTTCCTCCATCCTAGATTTCAGTTGCCCTACTTCTTCCAATCTCCCATCCAAAGCAACTTTTATTTACTACCATCTCTCCGATCGTGCTGTGATACCAATTTGATACACACCGAAACCAAAATCAGCTAACAAATGCACTAAATAAGTGGGAAAATGCAAATTAGGACTAATTTTACTAATTTCCAAGCGAAACAACAAGATACAAGGTTGGTCTCAATAGAGATATATCGTCTCTCCACATACTTTAGATGTCGCCGGGAACAAGTCTCCAGAGGGAAAAATTGCAGGAGAACATAACACGAAACAAACCTTAGCTAATTAACACCAATAAATACTTCTCAACCCCCCACCAAACCCAAAACCTCCCTTTACTTTCCTCTCCTTGAGTACGTGATTAGTGACTTTGCTGGCTCACACAGGCGCTGGACTTCTTTCAGGAGGGAATTACTGTATCCTCAATATTATGTCAAACTTTATTTGTATCCTAATCTTATTTAGATTATTACCCAATATTTGGAAAAAAAAAAAACTTCTTGCATTTCCCTTGCACCAAAAAAAAAAAAAAGAAAAAAGAAAAAAAAAACGAGGGAAAGAATAACTTGAGGCCATACCAGGGAAAAAAGAGAATAAAATTCAATCTAGATTTCACAAATCTACTCTGACTCTCTGACTAAGCAATCAACCTTGTTTTACAATGCATCCGTTTTCTTATGCTCAATGGATTTGAATCTTCTTCTTCAAAGGTAGTAAGTCGTGTTTAGTGATTTGTACGGTATTACTTTTAATTGAAGTTCGTGGTGCTATTTCACGATCATATTGTCCTCTAGTCCATTGGAAGTGCCATCCATTGTTTAATGATCGATAACCAATGGAAAATTGTGTACTTCAGATGTATTAGCACTTTTAACTCTCCGAAGAACGGAGTATTTTGTAATGGTGGAATTGATATCTTCATACATTTTGATTTTTAATTATTCATAGGATTGAAATTATTCTATGCTTATAGATTTCATTATCTAATTAGTATTGTTATAGGAGTGTTGTGTTTGTTAGCAATTTGTAGTTTTTATTAGTTTGGTCTTTCTCATGTCTCTAAACTTGGGAATTCTAAATATTATATAACAATTTATGGCATGAATAATATTCTTGTTATGGATGTGGGGAATCTTCAATTATTTTGAGATTTTGATAATTAACGAATGTGAAATTTGAGTTTATCATAGAGAGGTCATTCAGATGCAGGTCTGATTGACTGACTGCTCCACGAAATGCAGTGTTTACTGGATGAATGATGTAGACACATGTAGTCTATAGAACTCTTTTATCATTATTTTCTTTTCTGTTAAGACTAAATTTGAATAAGAATTCCATTATTATTGTCTTAAAAATCTAAATATTAAATATTGTTTATGTTTTTTAAATGTATTAAGTTTGAGTTTGTTATACCTATTGTAAACTGTAAATGAAACTAAAAACTGATGAGATTGAATTCAAAACAAGTTTTATGGTTGGGGAGTTAAAGGATGATTTAACTATTGATTCCACGTCATTTAATTGGCTGTCTTACTTCCAGCTTTATTTTGCACATTTTATATTTTGTGTCAACAATTTTAATTTTGATTGTGAATTCAAACTTGACTTCGTAGCATGAGCAAAAGGAACAAAAGCTGTATCTTTTTTTCTGAAAGAGCAAATTTGAAAGTATTTTTCTTGATTCAATATAGGGTTGACTTAACATGCGTTTGTTTTTTTGTTTTTCTTTTTATTGATTTCTGGTTTTATGAGATAAACAAATTGTGTTAGGTTTGCTTTCATTGTGACCCAATAGGCATGGTCTGAATTTAACTATTATGCATTAGTGTTGCGTACATTAGTCCCTCCCTAAAGCTCAAATTGGTGGGGGCCTCATGCAACGGATACAAACTTTTCTAAGGATTATTTGAAGGTCATTATTCATTTAATTTTAATGATTAGATATTAAAAATGCTACAGATTTTTTTGGAACCAAACTTAAACCACTTAAAGATTTCTGATTTATTGACTTGTACTTCCTGAACCTGGTGTATTGTCAGTATAATTTAGAGTGTGTTATTGCAAAAATAACTCGTGTTAGGAACTAACTTTCAAGAGGATTTCCTTATATTTGTCTCCAGTCATTTTGTCAACTGCCTTGTTTATGTATATAGTAGTTATTCCTGCTTGCAGATATTTGTATTCTTTCCAAATGAACCAAAGTTGAATGTCAGTGTAACAAGAAGATATGCTGAACGGATGAGATCAGAGAAAATATTTAGAGGAATAATCGTTGTCCAAGAGGTTCCTACTCCCCATGCAAAACATGCAATTGAAGATCTATCTCAGAAATACTATCTTGAGGTTTTTTTGGTGAGTTTTTCTCTTCTCTTCTTACCCGAGTCCACTCTTTGAAAGCATCAACCATATTTTGAGTACTTATAATAAATTTCCGAACTGCTTGCAGGATGCAGAGTTGCTGGTCAATGTTAATAACCATATGCTTGTTCCAAAGCACGAGGTACTCAGCAATGAGGAAAAGAAGGAACTGCTGAAGCGTTACACTGTCAAAGAAACACAGGTATGTACTCTGGTGACATGGATGGAGCTTTGCAGATCGGTTGAGATTCTTTTCTCTCCCTGCTGCCTATGTTTAAGTGCACTAACTTATACGAACCTTGCTTACATTTCCATTTTAGTGCACACCATTGAAAATAATGTCAAGGCGCACGAGTTTTTACTAGATTTGGATTCAGTAAAATTTGGCTTGCTTTCTAATATAGCATACAATTGATTTTTTTCATATGATTTATGTTTCTTTATCTTGCATTGCCTGCTTATAAATAGATACTTGTGTTATATTATTAACTTTTCTGCTTGTTAGGGAACTCATCCTGTTCCTAATTAATATAACTTTCTACGAATGCCTAGCTCTCCTCTCAAACTTATTGGGAAGCGCTGGATTCTAACTATGAGTGGTTTGATGTTGATTTGCAGCTTCCAAAAATGATGTCGAATGACCCAATTGCAAAATATCTTGGGATTAGGCGAGGACAGGTTGTGAAGATCACCAGAAAGAGTGAGACCGCCGGCATATATATCACCTATAGAATTGTTATTTAATTCACATATTTC
>NW_018165518.1:269983-274873 GCF_001263595.1 Phalaenopsis equestris
ATATATATTATTCATAGTTAGCGATCTTACCTGGGAAAATTATTTCGTGCGAACACCGCATGCAGAGATGCATGTGTTGTCCGATCTCAGCCGTCCATCACGGGTTTGGTGGGATTTTTTTTTTTAATTTGAAAGTGGGTCCTGTCAAACCGGTAATTCGGGCTGTCAAAAAAGCTTGTTGTTCGCGAACAACTCGTGTTCGACTCGTTAAGCAGCTCTAAATGAGCCGAACACGAATAAGTTTTAAAAGCTCGAATTATAAACGAGTCGAACACGAACAACTCTTTGTTTGCTCGTGTTCGGCTCGTTTTAGTCGAAATTAAAAAATAGTATAATTATTTATATAATGATATATTATATATATTTATATCTAAATTTAAATCATATCATCTCGTGCGGTAATGTGGTTAGTGTTTTTTTTTATATATTTGGTCAATGTTCGAATCTCATATTTTGCATCTATTTTTTTCAATTTAATTTTTTTGAGCCAATTTCGAGCTGAAAACGAACACGAATATTTAATTCGAGCCGAACACGAACACACTGTTCACGAGTCAATTTTGAGCACGAGTCAATTTCGAACAAGAGTTATTTTGAACTAACTGAACACTCAATTACAGCCCTACCCGTGATGAACGGTTGAGATCGGACACCGCATGCAAACGGTGTTTGCATGGAATAATTTTTCCTTCCCCGCCTCTATCAAATTGAAACATTTTTATGGCTGGTGAACAAAAAAGTTTGGCTGTATCGATTATTAGAGAGGCTTACATGTGAAATGCTTCAGATCAAAGTTGAATTTTATTTGAAACCGTAGAGGTGTTGTATGGTCCAAATTGAACACACATCTGAAGAGGTTTTATGTATTCACATATTTACCACTTAATATATTTTTAAAATATTTCAAACACAAACTTTTATATCTTATAAAAAATGTCACCTTTATTATAAAAAAATGAAATACGACATTTCAGTTGTGTGTGAGAGAGAGACTTATAATTATAAAAAATAATATTTTAGTGGTAGATTTGTAAATGCATAGGAATTGTGGGACGTATGTAAATCTTTTTTAATATTATTATTTATTTTTATATTTTGTTTAGTTTTATAATAAATAAATGCAACTTGATCTCTAGGGCACTTCTACGTCATCCTTCCTCTTTTGTCCCCTTCAAGCAAATCAGGAAATCAAAGGTCTATCGTGGGAGAAATTGTTCAGCCCCGCAGCTAGCTAGTAAGAGGAAGGGATACTCTCTCTCCTTTTGGCTGATTACTTCTCTTGTGGAAGGAAATTTATTAGGAGTCGCATTTTATAATTTATATCTAATTAAGAAAGAAAAAAAAAGAAAAGAAAAGCAAGCAAGCACTTATTTTTCTCCTTGTCCATTTCCTTTGTAACATTATTTCTCAGATGTATTTTAATGATAGTGTTTGAACCTAAAATAACTTAACTATTTTGTTGTTGTTGTTGTTATTATTATTATTATTATTATTATTTTGGTGGGGTCGAGGGAGGGAGAGGAAACATATGAAAAATTATTTCATGCGAACACCGTATGCAGAGATGTACGTTGTGTCAGATCTCCACCGTTGATCACCGCAATGATATATTTGAGTGGGCTCCACTTTTAAGTTTTTTTTAATTTTTTTTTTATTGCATCGACAGTGGAGATTGGATGACCTACAGGAAATTAATTCATTTTTAAAACTTTTAAAATATAATAAAATAAACATATAAATTACAATTTTTTGTTATTTTGAAATAAAAAAAAAATAGAACGCGGAGATGTTTATTGCAATGGAATAAAAATAATGTTATACAAATTATGTATTATTAAAAAAAACTTTTTAGCAATCCGCATGATCAAAATCTATTTAGGCTCTATTTGAGGTTAGTTATCGTAAATAAGAAAAAAAAATGTTTGTAGGATTTTGGGTTTGCATAAAAAAAATTATAAAAAATATGCATCCTAAAAATATCCTAATTTATGGCACCACAAATAAATTAGATAAATTATAGGATCATTTTGACACTTTCTTAGGGCTATTAACGATTCAATTTGGAGCCGAGCTTCGGTCAATTCAAATCAGCTCTAATAAATTCGATGCAACATTTTGGCTCGTTTTTCGACTAGTTTAAAATGATGTTCGATTTATACTCGCTAACTTCACAACATTAACATCATTTTAAAAAATATTGGGATAATTGCTAATTTTTATTTTATTTTAATATGTTAAGTTAAATATCTAAATCTTAAATTCTACGTGAAGAGTAAATAAATCCTCAAAAAAGAAAAAAAACACCGAAAAAAAAAAGGAAGCCTTCGTAATGATGGCAAAACCCAAAATCTAGAGTGACCCTATGCTTCTACGAGCTGTGGTGCGGCGGATGCCGGAGCAATCTCCGGAGATCTGCGCTACCCTTCTACGGTGGCTACCGCAGCGACAACAAGCTCGATGGGCAAGTGGGGGCTTTCCGCGCGGCCGGCCTCGGCCTACCAAACCTGGTTTCGCCGGTGGTGAGGGCAAGTCAGAGTGGTGGGTAGTTGACGGCGAGATGCACGAGATAGGAGATCACGTTCCCCACCGAGAGCGCTTTGTTATACCTAGAGATAACCTTCCCAATCGCCGCCGCAAGCAGATGCGCGAGCAGTTCATGCGCCGCACTCGCCTCGTCCTTAAAGAATCGGTTTGTCGTTTCTCCCTCCCTGCTAAACTTCCTATCCAAAACCTTTGGTTGGAAATGGAACGCTGATAAGTGAGCATTTGTGCGATTGGTTTTGAAGCAAAATCAGGAGAAGGTTTAGAATCGAATTTGGTTTTCTGTAGTTGAATTTGGGTAGTACGAAGACAACATCAAAGCGTTGTGTTCGTCGACTGATATAGATTTAGCCATTTATGGTTTTCATGTCTCTGTAAAATAGTGACATCAAGGAACAGTGATAGGGCAAAAAGTCATCCTAGGGTGTCATTGTAGAACTTATCAAAGGAGCGACTCTTCTTGCATGAAGTCAACAAATTTTTAACATATTCGCTCATTTGACATGATATATACAAGATTGCGTTGTAGGAAAAGATAGAGGGAAACTTACGCAAATTGTTTCTGTAGTGAATTCTTTTGTTATCATGCACATTTTTTACGCCAACGTCGTAGTTTATAAAGCATTTGAGTGGGCATGATTTGACTTATGCAAACCGTTTCTGTAGTTTATCTGGTAGGAACTGAGGGAGAATTCACTGTTAGTGTTGAAAACGATTGTTGAACTTTATTAAAAATTGCGGGAAATAACATTGTTAAAAATTTATGTGATACTATGTTTTGAAATCATTTCATTTCATGGCCTTCCTACAGTAAATGCAAAACCAACTAGCCTCATTAATGTGTGAGGTTAGTAAACTAATGGATTTTTTATGCTATTTATTCTAAACCATTCAACTGTCTCATCTAACATTTAGCACTAATGAGTTTGCATTGAAGAATTCATTATTTGCTAGGCTTGTGCAAGTAACTATTAGCTTGCACTTTATTTGTGCAATTGTGTAATTAGCTATATAAAAGTGAAAGGTTTCAAAATAGTTCCCTGGCTATTTGCAGGAGCTTATTTTAGTCCCAGAGTTTATAAAATTGCTCATTCAGTCTTCATTCTTTTTTGAAATGGGCTGAAATAATTTCTATCGAGGAATATTTCAGCCCTAATTTAAAGAATATGGGGACTAATTTAACGCTTTTATAGATTCCGGGGCTACAATGACCTCATCTAAAAATTCAGGGGACTATTTTTACACTTTACACCTATATAAAATAACTGAATATCTTTTATCCTAATTAATGCTCAAAGACTATGCTTTTGGGTGATCTCTTGAGCCTTATACATGGAAATCATTCTCCATGCCTGACCTGCTAGTTGATGAGAGGCAATTAAATACTCGTGGCTTGTCAGTGCAACTTGGGTAAATACCATGCAGGCTGGTGAGTGTCCCATAATTTATTTTTATCAGGGTTTACTAGTTTGGATCATGCATGTACATTGTTTTGTTGTTTGATGACAAAAGTTAGCTAGAACAATGCTTTTGATTTTCTTTCGTTGGCAGGAGCATGAGCCTTGGTGTAAAAGGTACATGGAACTATATAATGAGCTTAGAGAGAATTGGGAAAGGCTGTACTGGGATGAAGGTTACTCAAAGAAGGTTGCTGAAGATCATGCTAATTATGAATCTTCTGAGGACGATGACTCGGACTTTTCACCTTATAGGTATGCTTGAGATAAATAGGAATTGTTTTATTAAATTCCTAAAACATTCTCCTGGAAAATGCCTATGTTGTATCTCTGCAGAGATGACTTGAGTCAATTGATCATAACCATTGTAATTTATAATTAGCGAAGGGTTATAAATGTTTCTTGAAAGGACCAATCTAATACTCAAGGAGATCATTTCTTTAATTAATAGTTGGTAATGTTGTCTCCAATTATACAGTGATTACACTTTAGATTTGACAAAAATATTTGCGTGTTACCATTCCTTCTTGATCAATAGTACACAGTTCAAAGTTTTTGCTCATAGTGAGAAAGAAAATTAGTTGCGTGGTTGATATTTAACTTTTCATTGAACTTATAGTGAGGTAGGGATGGTTATGCATTTTTTTCTTTTCAGCCTATAATTTGGAATATTTTTATGTACATGGGTTAAGGTGCCCAAATTGGAGCTTTTTTAAGGAATGCAGGGTTTGGCTGGCAGTATTTTTTTTTATTTTATTTTTTTTGTTTGGTTGGCAGTAGTTGAATGCACTTAGTTCTTCCTGAAAATATTGTTCATGTAATATTGTACATTTACATGAAGCTAACTACACATTCCAACATAGGATAAGTACGGTGGCTAACGCAGGGACAA
>NW_018165518.1:276997-283625 GCF_001263595.1 Phalaenopsis equestris
TATATATATATATATATATGTATTTATATATATATTGTTGAGAATTCTTGATTTTATTGAAAGGAGAAGCGGTATTTAAACCCAATTACTTTAGTCAAAACAAAAAAAAAAATAAAACAAAATAGACCAAATAGGAAAGAAATAAAACTGAATAAAGTAAAAAAGAAATACATAATGAGGGAATAAAAACTAATATGAAAGAAATAATAAGTAATAACGGCTAGGGATTTGTCTTAAATGTAATAGTCCCCCTCAAGTTGAAGCATAGTTGTCAATCATGTTTAACTTGAATTTGAAGTCATCAAACAAAGGTTGAGAAAGTTTTTTGGTGAGGATATCCGCTAGTTGTCCACTGGATGCACAAAAGGAACACAAGTTTCTCCAGACTCGATCTTTTTCTTAATTAAGTGTCTGTCAATCTCCATATGTTTGGTATGATCATGTTGGACTGGATTATATGCATGTTAATGGGGGTTTTATTATCATAAAATAGTTGCATTGAGATGGAGGTTGGCATACAAAGTTCACGGAACATGATGTGTAACCATAGGGCTTCACAGATCCCCGAGGACATGGACCGGAATTCAACTTCAACACTGCTCTGAGCAACCAAGACTATTTTTTTTTGTTTTTTCTGTGACCAGATTTTCCCATACAAATGATCAATATCCCCGAGGTGAAACATTTGTCATGAATCGACCTAACCCAATCAACATCTTTATAAGCAACAATAGACCGAGATGCGTGACGAGAGAAAAACAAATCTGAGCTCGATAAACCTTTTAAATAGTGAAAAATCCAGTGGACAGCTTGGAGATATGGTGCTCATAAGGGTCATAAGGGTCATGCATGAATTGACTCATTATACCAACTGCGTGGCATATGTTGGGGCGAGTGAGGGTGAGGTAGATAAATTTTCTTACAAGGCGCTGACAGTGAGTCTTGTTGAAAGTCACAACAATAGAATATCAAATAATTTTTCATTGTGATCCATAGGGACAAGCACTGATTTGTACTAATAAAGGTTGTTCTCTATCAATAGATCAACCACATATCTGCGCTGAGATAGCCCATGTATCGAGTTGATCTAACTACTTTCATGCCTAAGAAGTACCAGAGAGATTCTAAGTCTTTCATTTCAAAGGACTTAGCAAGAATGTCTTTCAAGGACTATGATGCTGGGAGATCGTTATATATAAGAATAAGATTATCAACAAAAACAATAAGGATAGCTACCTAGCTTTTGGAGGAATGCTATGATATAGAATGCCGAAAGAAGAGAGTGTGATCCGATTAAGCCTGAGTAAAATTGTGGCCCATGACAAACTTTGTGAACTTGCTGAACCAGGCTCTTTTAATGAAGGGACTGCTTTAGCCCATAGAGAGACTTTCACAGCCTGTACACTTGCTCTCTAGAGGCAGTAGAGTCAAAGCCAAGAGTGAGAGACATCAAAAGGTACAAATTTATTAGAAAATATCAAAAGATACAAAATTTTTAAATATTGGAAACTAGGATGACCTAAAGAATATTGCAACAACTTAATAGTACATTCAATGACTCGAGATAAACTACAACTCCTGAAAGTGTGTCCGCACTTTCAATGCTCTTTTCTTGGAAGTACTAGAGTCTGGCTACTCTTTTAACAGTTCCAATCATCCTCCTTGAACAACGATTATGAAAAACATAATCATCAGAAAAAAAAATTAGCAACGAAATCAACATCATTCGTCAGCTTGATGATAGGGAACATGTAAAATAGACTTCAGAGTTAGATCAGTTGTTATTATTATCAAACCTTTACCAGCAATAAAACTATAGGAACCATAAAAAATTTTGACTGTATCTTGTCCATAACAAGGATAGTAAGTTGAGAAAGCTTGCGAGCATCCAATCATGTGATTCGTGGCTCCTGAATCAATAATCCATGGACTAGAGGATGAATAAACTGTGAGTCATTGAAAGAGCACCTTATCAAAAGTAGGAGGTTGACGTACCCGTAGAAACTTGTTTGGCTTCAAGAAGCTTGATCAATTGCTCCATCTGACTTTCCATTGATTCGAAGGATTCTAAGATGTTCCAAGTAGGAGTCAGTTGAGCCGTGGTAGGTTCGGCCGTCGTCGTGAGATCCTTGGTACCAGAGGATTTGGCCGAAGGTTTGTAAGCTGACCTACCGTGAAACTTCCAACACTTGTCCCTTGTGTAGTTCGGTTTGTCATAGTAATCACAAGTAGGTTGACCGGTTCGCGATGTCATGGATGAGGGCCGAGCAATATTTGAGATCAAAGTGGACGATTCGGCTGAAGGAGTAGAGGTGCAGAGCATGACGAGTCTCCGACTTTTTTCTCGACGGTTCTTGGTGAAAGCGACATGAGTAGAAGGAAGAGGATTCCGACCAAGAATACGGCCTCGGGCTTCGTCGAGGTCTTTGTGAGGACCAGTCAGGAATTGAAATATACGATAATTTTCTACAATCTTTTGGAAAAGGGATAGGTCGGTCTGAGAATCTCAAGTGCAGTCATAGTACATGTCATATTCCATCCATAGTGCAACAAGGTTATTATTGTACCGGATCACTGTTCTTGACCTCTGTTTTTCTTCCCGGATTCTCTTAGATACTTTGTAGAGTTGATTGGGATTTCCTATATCCGAGTATGTATCATTGACAGCCGCCCAAATAGCAGTAGAAGAAGGGAAGTACATATATGAACGACCAATCGAAGTGTCCATGAAGTTGATCAACCACGACATGACTATAGAGTTGTTTACTTCCTAATTTACTTCCCAAGTCTCCTGTGGGAAGACCGAACATTCCACGTCCTTTGATGAGCAAAGACACCGCTTGGAACCATTGAAGAAAATTACTATTGTTCAGTTTTTGAGTAGTGATAAAAAAACTCATGTGGGTTTTCAGTCCTCCGGTCTGCAATGGAGCGGAGGTTGGTGTCGATCCTTCAGTGGAATCAAGAACACCTTCTGAAGGTGATTCAGTGTTGGAGGAATCTGACATAATTCCAACAGAGCCAAATGAGATGTTATGGTTCCGAGCCATGGATGAGTTCCAATAGGGTAACGACAGACGAATACAATTGCGGGAATTCAGTTACTTGCAAGGAACTGTAGAAAATTAGACCGACTTTTGCTGGAAACATACGCTTGGAGACCAGGCTGCTATTGGAAATAGAGCCAAAGGAAACCTACAATTGGAAACAGACGAAAAAGTGCAACCTACAGCTTGAACTGGAAACATACGCCTATAAAACTGGAAACAGACAAAACATGTGTCTGCTGCTTCTTTCAGTAGACCCGACGCCTGTAGAACCAATGAAAACGACAGTTGGAACATGCATATGGTTGTGCTTGTAGCAGGGGGAACCATCGACTATTGGAACAAGTGGAGGAGGTCGACAACTAGGTGGCGGCTGTTGGAACCGACAAAGGAGGCCGACGGCTGTTGGATCTAGGGTTAGGTTCCGATACCATGTTGATAATTGGGATAAAGCAACTTGATTTTATTGAAAAGAGGGATATTTAAACTCAAATATAATAGACACAACAAAGGAAAGAAATAAAACAAAATAAACCAAATAGGAAATGAATAAAATAGAATAAAATAAAAAGTAAATACGTAATGAGGGAATAAAAACTAATATGAAAGAAATAATAAGTAATAACGACTAGAGATATGATTGTCGTTAAATCTAATATATATATATATATATTGAAAGCCCAAAAAGGCTGATATATTAAATAGAAAGAAAGATACATATACAATGTGTGGGAGGACCCAAACACGACATCATGCCCACACAATAACCACAAATGGTTCCAAAACTAGAAAATACAGAAAAGTACATTAGAGACTTGAAGACAAAACCTAACAGTGTCAAAACACATAATATCAGGTGGCGAGAGAGTAATCCAATTTGACCTTGCCTCTGCCTGTAGTTCTAGGGAAGGAGCAAGCTAATAAGCTAGTAAGATGATTGTCATTGCCAGTAGTAACCAGTGTATCATCCACTATATTCCCGAGCTGAAGTCAGCCTCCATTCTTCTTCTTCTTCCTGGTATAGACCTGTCATTCCTCTTCCGAAGTTTGACTCACCTGATTTTGGTCTAAAGTGTGCTGGAGATGTGTAGGTTGTTGAAAATTAGAAGCAACTACAGACTGTATCGGCTGATCTGTTATTGGATCAAAGGAAAAATTTCGTGTGTCTTGGCATGTAAGTGAGCCTTCTTCAATAACAGTGGGTGGTATAAGTACAACTGGATCTGTAGCTGTAGTATGGTGTTCTTCGTCCGGAACTGCGTATGAACTGTGGTGTGGGAAAGAGGATCATGTTGCATCTTCTCAACAGGGATGATAGGTGGTTGATCTTTAACGATGTCCGACCTTAGATGAGGATGCAATTGATAGCAAATAGTAAGCTATGGTCAAACATACTGCAATGAGAGCAATAAGGAGGGTGTGGTTCTATTTCAACCTTTTGCCAATAGCCTTTGTGAGTGGTTTCAATCCATATCTCATCCGGAGCTGGTTGAGTGAGATCCCTCTCAACTAACACACAAGTCACAAAGGGTCTGGTGACAGCAAGCGTAGGACTATCAACCTTGAGAGACTTACCGTAAGCAGTTGCTAAGGAGTAGAGAATTTTCAAGTTGAACAGATTTAATTTTAACCCCAAAAAATTTATCCAAATTGGAATGATAGGGGACTCCGATTTTGGATCAAAACCAACAATTCACTTCAGAATTTTCATATAACGGTTGTCAATCTTGATAACTTTCTGAGAAAAAATGCGAGTGTAATCGGGATCGTGAGATAACTAAATCAGTATGTGTCGACCGTCAAGTAAATAAATGCGAGTGTAATCGGCATCGTGAGATAACTAAATCGGTATGTGTCGACCGTCAAGTAAATCAATATTCCAACTGCCCAACAGCTTCAAAATCTTTTCGAATGATCTCAAGTTTTGGGTGACCATAATTAAATTTTCCCACTAGAGCAAAACGCCAAGTAGATGCGAGAGTACTGGTTTCAACCTTTGTGAGAATAAGAGCAGACTTCCCATTTTTTCCCCAGTTTTTTAATGAAGGTATGATCATCACCACCTTCAAGAATCTCGTGGAATGATTGTGGAACATTGCAAGATTTACCTATACGAAAACCAGTCTCTGAATTTGAAAGAGGAGTACGAGTAGGAATAGAGAGGCCGCCAACAACTGCAGTGGCATAAGAATATAAGAATGGATAGTGGATGTCATCTCCTCTGATAAGATGGCCTGTCGAGCAGGAGAAAAGATGGTATGTCGGGCACTGAATAGTTAGCTCAAGCAGAACGACGCCATTTCTTGCAGAGCCGACAAATCACAGAAGCGCACGAACCCCTGTGAGAACAGCTCGAGCAGACGACACGAGCTGTCGAGTAGACGACGCGAGGGGGCAGACGACCCCAAGCTGAAGTCGGACGCCCTCAGCAGCGAAGCAGAAGACGAGAGAAGCCAACGAAAAGGGTGACGAAGAGGAAATTAGATCACCGACGCGAGAAATATCGAAGCAGCAGAGGCTAGGGTTCACCATGAGGCGAAACCCTAGCAGAGCGGAGACGACGACACATCGTGTGTATATACATATTTATATATACATATTTATATCTATATATATATATATGTGTGTGTGTGTGTGTGTGTGTATTGGACATTAAAATATCTTAAAAGATTAAACTTTGTTTTCCATAGCTGTGAAGTCTTTATTTCAGGCGTAAATCATGAAGAGATACTGAGAATCACACATTATAGTTTTAATTTATTCACTGATATTTTCTATAATTCATTTACTTTTCATTTTATCTTTTTTATCTTGTTTATGTGCAGACTTGGTATGCTTTTTTCTTGTATTAGTTTTGCCAGTTGGTTGGATTTAGATTGGTTCAATCTAAACCCCAATACAAATGTTATTTGAATCAAAAATAGAAACTTGGCGGGATTAGAGTAATTTCTTTTTTTTTATTTATGGTGCATATAGGCCTGGCTAACTTGAAAGCCGATAAATTTCCGTATGTTTGATAAGCGCAACGAAGGGAGTGGATAGCTTCAATAGACAGAGCTACTTTCTTAGTTTTTTTATGGAAAGAGAACGAGGTTGGCATGCAACTACATAAATGAGGGTGGGGAAGGAAATTGAGGCGAGGGTAGTGGAGAATTGCTTGGACAATTTATCATGCTTATCCCAACCTTTTAAATTCATAAAATAAGCTTATTTTGATCTAGAGCATTTAAATATATAATTTGATTTTTCAACACATTGCTAAACTTTGCGTTGTTTAGATGGAGGGAAAAATGTGGTTGGCATGCAACTGTGTAAATGATGGGTAGGAAAGAGATCGAGGCGAGGGGAGTGGATGACTTTATAAATAATTTACTATTTTGATCTAAACCTTTTAAATAATCCAAAGTAAAACTTATGTTAACGAAGGGTGCCGCAAGCCTTGGCCTGTTGGTGGCGGGGTGGTTAAGGGTTCGATCCCACCGTGGCGCAGGGGCTCTAAAATTTTAGACACATGGCGTGGGCTCTCATCCTGGGATCAAAAAGCGCATGGGAAATCGATATTTGGGCTTCTGCCAAATATC